>NC_134814.1:1927149-1997149 GCF_046742065.1 Oratosquilla oratoria
CCCGTGAAATGAACCCGGGCAGTTGTTAGATTCTCACATTCATGAGCTCCTAGCCCCTCCGCATTGGTGGAGACCAGAGGTGTCAAGGTGAGACACTTAGGCTGTATCTTTCTCCAGGGGATAGACAGACCGGCGATGGTCCTGCAGATGACATTTTTTTTCTTATTCTTGTTCAGGTTCTTACCAAGTTCTTTACCACTTCAGCTTCCGGAAGCTCTGGGGCGGGAATGTTGGACGTGATCGACGAGCTGACGGCCTACTATCATGGCGTCTACAAAGAGCTGAGAGAGAAGCCGGAAACCGCCTCTGCGCATGCGCAAGTCGTCCTCTGGTACGTCGGATCGAATCCTAGTGACCAGGACGAGTTTGAGAGAAGACTCGAGAACTTCAGGTACACATTCAGAGGTACGTGTGTGGCGGGGTTCCAACTTGTGCAAACTCAGGTACGACATTATTGTCCCTTAGGACAAAAGCGCCGGAGGACCATCGGTGACGAAATACATCTACCCACTCAACATTAGTCTGGCTATTCTGGGACCGAGTGTCAGACAATGGGGCCAGCCTCGATGCAGTATGCTCAGATACAAAGTGACATTAAGATGGAGCTGGAAGCAAAATAACGCAAGGCTAGAATATCATTACTCTTCATTAGATTTATTTTTATTGTCAGTATTCTTCCACGTACTTCTCCCTATACTATTTTATGCCTTTTCTCTTCTTTCTTTCTTCCATGTAATTGTTCTTTAACCTGTCTCTCTCCACCAACACCACTCATCACATCCGGGGTCCTCGACTTGTGGGCGCGATGGTGAGCCAATCGGAGTAATTGGCCCAAACTTTCCCTAGAGAGAGAACCGAACAGAGGGGACTACGAGGTATATGTGAGGAACTTGGACCCAAGGGCGTGTTGCTTGAGGCCCAGCCAAATTTGAGGATTAGTTTCATTTAAGATCCCGCCTCGGACGCCTTCACCTTTAGCCTAAATGGTGTCCAAGTAAAATCCGCATGAGACCGAGTGACTCCCGAGCTGTGAGTGAGATGCACAATCGGAACAAGTGACCAAAATGACCCCCCTCAAAAAAAAAAATAAACTAATAAATAAATAGATAAATAAATAAATGAATAAATAAATAAATAGATAAATAGATAAATAAATAAATAAATAGATAACCCATGAATTTTGTCGAAAATCGTCAGGTCGCCGATTTGGCCCAACCTTGACCAAGAAGAAGAAAGTTGTGCACAGGACACTGCCTCGGGAGACACCTGCTGGACTGCAAGAACTTCTGCCGAATATTGTGAGGTTGAGAGTTTCCAGTCATTCTAACTCGAGGAAACAAGCATTGCTATCTCTCTCTCTCTCTCTCTCTCTCTCTCTCTCTCTCTCTCTCCCCCCATCCCCCCTACCATTCCTTTCCTTGAGCTTCTGTTTCATATTGCAGATGTTTACATCCTTATGATGGGTCGCAGTAAGGGAAACTACATTGACTATATGGTTGACCCAAACAAAGACTTCTTCAGCGTGTCTTCGTTCACCGAAAAGCCAGAGAAGATGGCCAGAGAGGTGGCCAAAAGAATCTGTCAAGGTAAAAAGGTTAAACTTTCCAAGTATTAAACAAAATTCCAATCATTCCGTAACTCTTCACAATCCGTTTATTTGGTCTAGATTTTTTAAGTATTATTATATATGTATACACACACACACACACACACACACACACACACACACACATATATATATATATATATATATATATTTTTTTTTTTTTTTTTTTTTTTTTTTTTTTTTCTTAAGTTAAGGGGAATTCCCTCCCTCTCACACTTCACAGTGAAAAAAGATTCAAACTATTGACTATTTCCATTAACTTTTCCACTGCTATTGGCTTATACATTTGTTTTGGCAAACAAGATTGAAACCTTATTTTATTGAGTATTCTCTATATAACGCACAATTTCCTTGTCTTTATTGTTGAGACTGCTAATAAGTTCCTGATGGTTTCCGGTGTTTCGGAATTCCCTAGTTTCTTCTTCAAGACGAAGTGATGCGCCTCAGGAGCTGGATTTTGTCCAGGAACAAAAAAAATCACAAGGCTTTCTTTTCATTAGAACATAAGAATGAAGGAGACTGCAAGAGACCATAAGGCCTACACTAGGCACTTCCATGTCCATTACCACCTGTCATCCCCATCCATAAAGTTGTCTAACCGTTTCTTAAAACAACCGATAGTTTCAGCATTCACTACATGGCTACTAAGTCTATTCGTTGACCAACCTATTAGTAAACCAATCCTTTCTTATTTCCTTCTTAAATCTAAATTTGTCCAATCTAAACCCATTACTATGGATCCTGCCCTGTTGTTTTAATATGATGACCTAGTTTGCGTCACCCTTGTTGAAGCATTTGATCCACTTGAATACCTCTATTAGATCACCCCGCACTCTGCGTCTTTCTAGAGAATGTAAGTTAAGGTGCCTCAGCCTCTCTTCGTAAGGTAAATTTCTGAGCCCATGTATCACTTTGGTCATTCTCCTTTGTACTAATTCTAGTGAATTGGTGTCCACTCTATAAGACGGAAACCAAAAATGTACTGCATAGTCAAGGATGAGTCTAATTAACGCTAGATAGAGTTTGATAATTACCTCTGCACTTCTATTCGTAACCGTCCTAGCAATGAAACCTAATGCTCCGTTAGCTTTATTCCTGGTGCTAATGCACTGTTTCCTGGATTTAAGGGCAGGACTCACTAGAACTCCCAAGTCTCTCTCGCACTCAGCGTCTCATAGACTGGTTCCATTTTTCTTCTCATGGGGGTAACTGCATCCCGTTTTCTCAAGGATTGGCTGCATCCCGTCCTCTTCTTATAAACCACCTCCCATTTTCTTTCAAGAGCTAGTTGCATCCCGTTTTCTTCTAAAAAAGGGTTGACCACATTCCGTTTTCTTCCGCCCAGTTCCGTCGGTGTTCATCTACCCGTCGTGCAAGGATTCTGAACACCGGGAATCAGGCCACGAATACAAGAACTATTTGTCTCCAAACCGGACAACATTCATGATCATCAACCCATACAACTTTTTCACAAGCGATTACCTTAAGCTGACGGTAAGTACCCCGCGTCAACCTCTAAACAACCCTAGAGGCAGGAAGAGCGTCTTTCAATGTTGGGTTGGGTTGTGGGGCAAGTTTAAAAAATTCTCGGAATTCGTTACCAAGCCTATCATAAGTTGACCCAACATGAGTTTACTTAACCAAATCTGACTCGACCAACTCACGACCCAGTAGTCCTCCTATGCCGTTTAACAGCTTAAACTTTTGTGCTCCCTCCCTTGGAATGGGGGTGAGGGATCCCACACTCCTTAAGATCCTAATCGTCTTCCTTTCACGACAGTTCGGCGACAGCAACATTCGTGTGTGCGGCAGTCGAACTAACATGAATCCCGTGGAAGGCGCAGACGAGACGAACTGCAAGGACGCGCCTACGGACTTTGAATATTGGAATCTCTGCGACGGCTACATGTCATCTTGCAGAAACATCTACCTGGGTGTTACCTCTCTAAGCTCGGGATATTCGTGCACAGATGGTAAGTCCGTTTTCCCGTCTCCTTCACGTGATCTTGTGACGTTGATCTCTTCACTAAGGTGATTCTCCTCAGAGAAAGGGCGATTTGAACCAAGGCTCTCTTGAACCAAACACGCTCTCATCCTTTTTATCACGTTGAGATATCATTCTAGCCAACGCCATACTACTATGTTCACCCCAGAGAGTAAAATTGCCGAGTGAATTCAAGCTGAATAGTGCAAGTTATTTCAATGTTAGTGTTATCAATCGGTTATCCCACATTAGCATACTATTTTACTCAAAATGTGCTTCAGAACCTTAACTCTTGCTATTTCACTTTTATGTTTTATTTATAAAGAGAAGACAACACAAGACACCAAGGTAGACTCATACCTCAAATGCACAACAACATACCCTCTAAAACGAAACGAGATATACCAGGCAATCACTTACAGATACCGTAACTGAAATGATGACAATCTAAATACACACAAGAAAAAAAAATAGCCTACCCTATCACAAAGATATACATCCCACCAACTACAGCAACCCCACGAGGCTTCATCCCTCGGCTCCAACCACTGAACTTATTAATGAACCACACATAGTCAGGTAATCTGAACGTACATCATCCAATATGGTTCAACGCAAACTGCAAATCAAAGAGAGGACATAATACTTGAACAAATCCCCAACTTACACACACTTCACTGAGAAGATTCCACGAAGGAGAACGACTGGTAGCTCCAGGTACGAAGGGAGAGACTGATAGTTTCATAAGAACATAACATAAGAATAAAGGAGACTGCAAGAGACCATAAGGCCTACACTAGGCAGCTCCGTATCCATCACCACCTGTAATCCCCATCCATAAAGTTGTCTAATCGTTTTTTTCAAAACAACTGATAGTTTCAGCCCTTACTACATGGTTACTAAGTTTATTCCATTCATCGACCACCCTATTAGTAAACCAATTCTTGCCTATTTCCTTCTTAAATCTAAATTTGTCCAGCTTATACCCATTACTGCGAGTCCTGCCCTGTTGTTTCGGTTGCGGAGGAGATTGTTAGGCTCGATATCCACGTGTCGGCAAGTCGAGAGAGGTGCCAGACGATCACTGCGGCTCCGGGAGGTGGCGAGAGAAATGGCTACTCGGAGAGGTGTACATGCTCTGCTTTGAGCTAGGAGACAGTTAGTAGGGTTCCGAGGCATTAAGTCGGGCTCCAAGGCGTTGAATCGGGCTCCAAGGCGTTGAATCGGGCTCCAAGGCGTTGAATCGGGCTCCAGTGTGTTGACTGCTTCTGACGGGTTCCGCCGGCCCTTACACACCCGCGAGAGAGGTTCGAGTCAGCCTGTGTGCTGATTAGCGGCTGGTGGATTGCTCCTTTTGGGTACGCAAGCCCGCTCATCTTACACGAGTTCACGTTTTGGGCGCCGATTGAACCGGAGCGTATGCCAATGAGGACAACTGCCTAACAAAGACAAATCACCAAACTTAGTACTTCTACAACAAGTTAGACATAAGCCCCCATAGAATAAAGAATCCCATACCTGACAAGAATCACACATGCACGCCTACGTTAAGGACACCATCCATAATTAAAACAGTACCAACACAGAATAGGTCTGGCAATAGATTTAAACTGCCCCAGATGTAAGTACCACACAGAGGATACAGAATGCCTGACACTAATATTGCCTACTCGTAGATGACGACACAATGTATCCTTCCTGACTTGTATTGTACTGAAAGCCGCAGGTCTTCTACAAGACAGACCAGAGGCAACGGATTAATTGATTGGCTGATCTTTTTTCTTTTATTCATTTGTGTGTGTGTGTTTTTTTCAGAGGAATGCGAGTACCCAAACCAAGTCGAGTACACTATGAAACACGAAGGAATGATTTGTGGTTCCAGCGCTCTTCTGCCTTCCATACTGCTACTACTGGCAGCCATGGCCTTCCATACCTTCAGGAGCTAAAGTTTAAGCCGGAATGAAGTTCTACCGGAAACACGTGCCTTTGTCCTTGAAACTATTTTGTGGAAAGTTCACTTTGGGTGTTAGCTGCGTTAGACCAAAGCATTTTCTCTCCTCTTTTCTTATTCACAATTTCTAACACACAGGGCCAAAAGATAGTCACTTTTTCTTTACCTTTAAAAAAAAGTTAATTGTAGCTTATTTATTGAAATGCATCATGTTCTGTTTCTTAAGGTCTGAGCGATTTCAATGTTGACTTCTAAATATTACCTTCTCCTAGTCGTCCATACCAATTAGAACACTTAGGACCAAATACGTCAAAAGCTCCATTACATTTTGTGAATATATAGATTTAAGATTTAGCATAAAGTGAAATATTTTAGTGTAGGTTGTAATTAGTCATTCTTATGATAAACAGGCTATGTTTTGAAAATATATCTTGAACTTCATATTTCTATTTTTGTGTCTACTTTGTGTGTGTGTATGTGTTTGTGTGTACAAATCAAGCCAGTTGCTATGTAAAATGCAGCAAGATAGAAAGAGTGAAAGTTGAATGCTACTAACAATTTTCCTGTGGGGGAAGGGGGCCTGAGGACACTTGCTGGCTACTGTGGGACAACAGGTTCCCAACCAGAGAAACTCAAGGCAATAATTATCATTAGTTGTGATTATTTGTACGAACAGACGTAAAAATTAATAAAACACTGAAAATTATTCCTGGTCTTTATCTTATTGCCCATAAAAACAGTGAATCCTTTCTTTCTCGTTAAGAAACTCGAATGGGGGTACCCAATTCTCAAACCCGTTATTAACGCCACCGCAACTCAATTGAAAACGAACCCCCAGTCTTTAAAAATCCCGACTAGAGGTGGCAAAGATCTAGGCGTCAAAAGTTAGGATGGTAAAATTCATGGCGATAAAGTTCAGGATGATAAAAGGTCAGTGTGGTAATAAGAATGACAAAGGTCGGTATAATAATATTCAGCGTGGTAAAACTCATGATATTAAAGATCAGGGTGATAATGTTTAGGGTGGTAAAATTCAGCTTAGGGGATTACATTTCAGGGTGGAAAAAGTTGTCATGGTAAAGGTCAGGGTGATTAAGGTCAGGATGGTGATGTTCAGGTAACAAAGGTCAGGGTGTTAAAGTTCAGGATAGCAATTTCAGGGTGGTAAAGGTGAGGATGGTGAAATCAGAATAATAAAGGTCAGATTGTAGAAGATCAGTGAGGAAGGTTAGGGTATAGGAATACAACCTTAAGCTTCACCATTGTCAACAATCGGGGGCATCCGCCAAGGAGCGCGTTGCTTCATTAATACGTTGTCGCCAGGCTCTCCGAGCAAGCTCTCATGCATACACCCTTCCATCCACTCTAAACAACTCTCGACAGGTCAAACAGTTTACCCCAGTCATGAATTCTGCGGGCGTTCATTTCGTCTCCTCTTCCATCAAGGTGTTGTCTCTTGTGGAAACAACGCTGAATAGGATCACCAACAAGAAACGCGCCACATGATGTCCATATAGCCGGAGCCGACGTTCACGAATTATGCTGAAGGTAACTTAGTCTGAATCTCAAGGGTCTGGTTTGACACGAAGTTTTTCCAGCGATATATGATTCTCCGAGGGCAATCGTTATAATGAAATGGTACTACCGTACGAGTATGTCACAATAATAAAAGAACGGTCGTAATTTTACGATGGTAAAATACAAAATACAAAATACGAAAAAATTGTAATGGTGTTAAAATTAGAGATGACAGTCGATCGGAAAGGTGTAAAGATAAATTTGCAATAGTAAATTCGCGATGGTAAAGTTACGATGATAAGGCTAGGGTGATAAAAATGGTAAATATTGCAAGGTCATTATGGTAAAGTTGGAAAAGTAAAGTCACGGGGTTAACGGTGGCGTTACACTAGGCTAGCATGCTACTTTCTTTTGCTATTTCATTTGAGCAGAAACGACTTCGGTTACAATATTCTAGACGTAAGAACATCTCAACAAAGTATCCAACATTCGTATACTCGTAGGTATAACTTCTCTCTGTTCGTCAGTCAGCTACTTACTGCATCTGGCATTTGGAAATTTGAAAAACAAAAGATCATAACCGAAGTCGTTTCTACTTCAACGAAATAGCAAAAGCAAGAATTGCCAAGTGTGCCGCCACGATTACAAAGATCACAGTAGTATAAGGTTAGGTCTCGAGCCTTTGGCAAAGCTGTGCAATTGTCATAATTCCACTCGCTTGCTGGATAGCTTTCCTGAATAAGAGTCAATGAAATTGGGGTATCGTAATTACGGTTTAATGAATACAAGATAGTCTGAGAACTTACTTGATAGCGTTCTCAGACTAGTGGGTCTGAAATAAGGTTGAGATTGAAGGCTTCTGATGTGAAGGCGTAAAAAAGTCCCTTGCCGTTGATTTCAAAATTGGTCTATCAGGAACCAGAGCTCTGGGTGATCTGACTTTGACCCGACGATAGTAGTCGTATTCGGCAGGACTCTTACGTGTTCGAAAAAAAAAACTTGAAGCCACGGGTTAAATTTTACTTTAATTATTTCTCAAAGTTTCCTGATTTATCAAACCAAAATTACTTCATAGATTTAATAAATAAAAGGAAGGGGAGTTTAATCATATCATATTTAAAGTTACGATAGGCGTGGTTCGAAGTATCAGTGTAGGTTCCTGAATTGAAAGAAAATAACACCTCGAGCGAAAGTTCTCGAACCGAGGTAAGCACTAATATTCCCAATAATAATTACCACAGGGAAATGTATAGAACAAGATCCACGACTATCAATTTGAATTCCCTGTACATGGCGTTCAGTAGCCCCCTCAATTAGTGGGAAGCGTCAAACAATCTGGTGTTTGAGTCGCTGTAACAGAGCTGTTCCAATTGCCATGAAACTTCAAACTCATCAATACACATGCGCGCGCTTACGCACATACACGCTTTTACTCAATACGCGTTCATCTTTCATCAGCTAATATCAATTGTCTATCGTTATTGTGTCTAAGATGTTAACAAGCGGTCAGGAATTCAGATCGTAATTATCCTTCCAATCGTAGCATAAATAACAACTAGATTTCGGTGTCAAGCTAGTTTGAAAGCAGCACTCGAAGCGAGGAACATCAATCGCTCTGATTGGTCACCAGAGAAGCGTGTCGCTGCTATTGACCAATAGAGTGAAAGTTCTCGTCGGGCATACCTTTCTTTTTTCAAAACCGCTGTCTGACAATCATTTGGTTTGTTGAGAAGTCTTGTTTGGAAGTTTGTGTAAGTGTTCTCTCGATTTTATTAAACAAAAAAGTAAATGTGTCGGCATATCAGACTATCTAAGTTTATTTTAGTGTGTTTAGTGCAGCAGCAGTGAAGTTAGAAGACTGAGGCAATAGTGACGAAGAAAGAGTAATTTGTGGAACCACGAAGCTTTGTAAACTGATTGTATCATCAACTAACGAACCGCTTAGAGGACACGTTTAAGGTAACTAGATACTATCCCTCCTAGACAGCTAGAATATTTTCTAAGATAGAAGTATTTGAAATGAGATGCACTTGTTCATGTTACTAAGCTTATGCATTGTTTTCCTTTCGTAGTTGCCAATTCATTTTTTTTTACTACATTTTTTCATATGGTCAGTGTAATACACATATACACACTCACATGCACGACTTGATGACGCAGTTGGTAGAGTTCCCGGCTGACACTACGGCGGTCCGGGTTCGATTCCCCCCGCCCAAGGCTGAAATAATTTCAGTATCGCTGCGCTGCGAGTCGTTACTCCAACTCTCGTGGGCGGGGAGTTGGGCATGTGTGCGTGAAGGTCACAGCATTACCCACAGATCGGTCATATATGAGCTCTGAGCTCTCTTCCGGGAGGAAAATAGCTGTCGATCACGAGTCCAGTACGTGATCCAAGACCACAATTCAAACACAAGGATGACTGGTTAGAGTAGGATGAAAATGACAGACGAATTTCAAACGCTCTAGGCAAATTGTCAAAAGCATAATATGATCCCTCGCATATAAACCAAACACTAGAATAAAAACACCATGTGTAGGATGGTATGAATATATATTCAAATGCAGTAGGATGAAAATTTAGCTCAAAGCGTACGGTGACAACCAGTAATATTATTTATTTATTTATTAAGAAAAATATTGACATTTATATCAAAAGGGTCATGTTAACATGGCCTACACATGTATTCAAGTGTGACATATATCGGTGTGGCATACATCAGTTTTATGTTACGATATTTAAAATAGTTCAGTTTTCTTTATAACTTTATTGTTTATCATGTAAGGAACTTGTTTCGTGTGGTTGTGAATGCCCTTATATTTCTCTTCTGCTTTGTACATTGATATTCATTGATTTTCTCAAAGAATATCTGCTTTACAACGTTTTCATTCATCTCATATTTCCTTTGTTCTAGTTTGTTTATCCTTATGGAGATTTTTCTATTACATCAAGGTTTGATTTTATTTCGCTGTACTCGGGGAGGCAGAAATTAACTATATCATAGTCCTCCATCCCCCCCCCCACCCCCGTGGTTTACGGGGGTTGGTATTACGCCCGGATCTCAACCTTGCCAGTGGTCCTGAACTGTATATACACGAACGCAGGAGGCGGTGTCCACGCTATAGCCACATCAGTGACGATACCCGGAGAAAGCTGATGCATCACACAGTGACGTTACCAAGCAACCTCAGGTAGTGCCCAGACGTCCTCCTTTAGGGAGGACAGTCCTCCTTTTGAGCACTTTGTCCTCCAGCCGGCGCAACCTCACGCCGGACGTGGCATTTGTCCTCCTTTCTTGGGGTGTGACGAACATAAATGAGTAAATAAATAAAAAACGAATAAAGAATAGATCAATAAGTAAATAACCCTAGGTATACATTAATGCCGTACAATTAAATTATGTGGGAGTACTCGGCAGCCGAAGTAGACAGGAACTGTACAGGACCAATGTTGTGAACGTGTGATTGCATGATTCACATCTCATACATTGGGCTGCAGTCCTGAGGTGGCCACGGTGCAGTGTGGTTTGGCAATTAATTTATGAGGTTAAGGAGTCTGAAAATGCCGGAAAGAAAGTCTCTGTTTAACCCTGACTGGGCCAAAGAGTTTGGCAATCAAGGTGAGGATACAACTAGGTTTTGTTTGTGTTGTAACTTAGTAAGAAATACAGGTATTTGTTTTTTGTCGGTTTCATTAGAAGTAAAAAAATATTCACTTTCAGTTATATATATATATATATATATATATATATATATATATATATATATATATATTACTGTATATCATAATCATCGATATGCAGTGCCCTCCTTTTTGGAAAATTGGAAATGGCATCCCTAATCTCAGGTCTGAGGTGAGCAGCGGTTGGGGGCCATTAACCAGAGTGGATGCCTTTCCTAACCTCTGCGTCGCGGGCAGGATTCGAACCGACGCCGAATTCACTACGTGCTTAATAAACGCGCGCTCTACCAATCAAACCAAGGCGGGACCCCTTCCATCGCTCTGTATAGCCTGCGCATGAAGGCATTTTTGTGTTACATATTGTATACATCTACATCTACATATTGTATACATCTACATCTACACAAGTACTAATATGTATTAGCGTGACAGGAGAGTCTCGAGCATACAACAAACGAATAAGTAATAAATTTCTTTTGTAGGCCTAGTTTTTGAAAATGGGTTACAGTTGCGACAAGGCGAAAATCAGTTCCCATGGTTCGTTTGGAACGTATATTCAGCAGAGAAGTCAAAACATAGAAGAAGAAGAAAAAAAGTAAAGACCTACAAGACGTTTCTCAGTTGGGATGTGTCTGTATCTGGGTGAGTTTGTATCTTTATTTGAAATGTTACAACTCGCGGGGAGGTCACACTTGGGGCTTCCCATCCTGACTGGCTCCATTTTGTCTTCTTAGTCTATCTGATTTTCTAAGACAAGAGGTCTGTGTATCCCTGGGTTGCCTGGCACTTGTGGCTCTCGTGTCGCGGGCAGTTCCGCTTGCTCCCCACGAGTAGATTTTATTTTCTGAAGTAGGGTGAAATCGTTAGTCTGCACGTTAATGGCAGGTTGTAATTCTTTAATAACGTCGGCCTCCAGGATGGACAAGCGCTGGGGGTCCATCTTTGAGACAAACTCTGGTTGGTTATTATCGATTCCCTATCGAGCTGACATCTATGGTGGGTCCATAGGTGTCTCCTCCTGAATTGTGAGGTCCAGTAAGCCTCCAAAAGCTTGGACTTTGGTCTTAGTTCAGGAGACCTGGAGTCCAAGTGGTATTGCCCTCGTAGCAGTGACTCGAGGATTGCAATCAGGACCTCCAACGACTCCACAAGAAAGACAGTATCATGAGTGAAGACTAGATGAGTGACTTTAGTGTTGCCAATATATGTTACGCAACGACATTGATTGAAAACCCTGACTGTGCAGGCATTAAAATGTGTTGGGGGTGAGGATACACCTTTGGCTCATTCCTATGTCAACATAGAAGTTAGACACGTCTTCTTCATGCATTACAGCACTCTCTGTCCCAGAGTATAAGTCAGCCATCAATTCAGTTATCCTCGCAGGAATCCCACTGATTTGCAGAAGATCCCAGAGCACCTCGCAATGCACCGAGTCGAAAGCCTTCTTGAGATCAACGCAAGCAGCAAGAAAACCCTTTTGAAACTTAAGCCTGCGTTCCACATGAACACATAGCGCTAGGATCCGATCAGTTGTTAACTTACCTAGCGTAAAACCCACACTGGCTCAGGTCTCAATTTCAACAGGCGTCAAGTCAGCGAACTCGTGTCAATAACAGATACACAAACGCCTTACCTGGTGCATTGAGCAGTGTGATACTGCCGTAGTCTTGTCGGTCCTCTTTCTCCCTAGTGGAGACAATCACACTTTTTTTCGTGTTAGATGGAAAGTTTGGACTGCTAGACAGCAGACAGGACCACAGACAACCCACAGATCATGGCCTCATCCCCGCTTGTTACAAAGGATTACAAAGGCGGAGCATGCCGACAGGAGACCTTTTGATCCATATCTAGGTCGGATGCGAAAAAAAAAATCATATTAATAATAAAATAATAAATAAAAACTATGATAATGTAAATAACAAATAAAATACATAAATAAATGCATAGGTATAGTTAAATAATAAACAAACAGGTAAATAGTAAATAATAATAAATTGACATATAACTAATAATAAATAAAAATCAGACAGACAAATGATAAAACAAAAACAAATAATATAAGATAAATTATAATCATTACAGCATCTTACTTAGGTATTTATCTAAATGATTCTTAAAGCTTCGAACTGAACTACATTGCACTACCTGTGCAGGAAGTTTATTCCATTCATTAACTACACGGTTGGCAAAGTTGTTTCTACCTACTTCCAAATTGAATCTATTTCCGGACAGTTTGAGACCATTGTTTCTTGTCTGATTCTCATTCAATGTAAAAATTTGGTCACTTTTGATGTTGTCAATTCCCTATAGAATTTTAAAGACCTGTATCAAGTCACCTCTGAGTCTACGCTTTTTTAGGGAAAACAGATTCATATGTTTTAGTCGATTTTCGTATGATTTATTTTTGATATTTGGAATCAGTTTTGTGGCTCGCCGTCGTACTTTTTCCAATCTGTCAATGTCTTTAATGAGATTCGGTGACCATACGGAAACAGCATATTCCAAATGTGGACGAACTAACGATTTATATAGCTTGTTAATGAGTGATGGACTTTTGAAATCAAAAGATCGCGCAATCAGTCCTAGAATCTTATTTGCTTTCTCAGAGGCTGAAATACACTGCTTGGATGATTTGAGGTCGTTACTGATAATTACGCCGAGATCTTTTTCACTATCCACTTTTATTAACGAATTTCCAAATAACTTGTAATCGTACTTACTGTTATTTTTACCTATGTGCATTACCTTGCATTTACTTGTGTTAAATTTCATTAGCCATTTTTCAGACCATTGCTGTAATTGATCTAAATCTTCTTGAATATCTAATTGGTTTGAGTGATCATTTGCCACTCCGCACAGTTTTGTATCATCAGCAAATTTGGAAACAGTAGATTTTAGTCCATGGTCTATATAATTTATATATATATACATATATATATATATATATATATATATATATATGCATATATATATATATATACATATATATATATATACATACATACATACTCGTGCGTTTGCCGATGACGTCATAAAAGTGAAATAGCAACAGACAGCGCTGATTGGTCCGGCTGGAAAGCACGTGTGGAAAATGAAGTAAGAAAAAAAATCTGCCCCTGCTTATCTGGAGCGCACACGCCCTTGGGTCTAGATCCCTCACAAATACCTCGCATTGCTTTGTGCACCACTCTGCCCCTCTATCGGGTGACTCTGGACCAAATCGGTGACCTGATGTTTTTTTTTTTTTTTTTTTTTTTTTTTTAAATCACTTTCGTCCAATTGGACCTCTATCTCATCCACAGATCGAGGACCACGTGACCTGCGGACTGGATTTCGACACTACCCAGGCCGGAGGTGTTGGCGCCACAGCCGGAAATCTGGAAAGCAATAAATAAATAAATAAATAAATAAAATTTAGCTGGGCCCCATGTACACATCTTTGCGTCCAGGTTCCTCACATCACATGTACTTGACAGTACCCTCTCACAACTTTTAGGACAGCTTCGGGCCAAGTCGATAACCTAACTTTTTTTTTTTTTTTTTTTTTTTTTTTTTTTTTTTTCTTTCTCCTATTGGACCATGACGTCACGGCAACGTTACGTGACGATCACCTCGGTAAGGTTAGGTATAGTTCTGACTGGACACCACTCTGGTCAAAGGTTCGAGGTCCCAGAGGTGGAATTGTGACAAAAAAAAAAAAATCTCAACTTTGGCTGTGCACACACGCCTTTGTGTCCGGGTTCCTCACATGTACCTCGCACTGTTCTCTACACGATTGTCATCACGTGGGGCAAGTTTGGGATAAATCGACGACCTGACGATTTTCTGCGGAATCCTTGGCACTCAGTCTCCAGGACTTTCTCCAAAACCCAAGGGGATGCCACGCACAACTACCACTATATGTGAGTTGATGACCCATAATGGGGTTGGATGGTCATTGACTCAAAGAATTCATATGCCTTCCTTTTTTCCTCCTCAATGGTGCTGCCGGTTTAGTCGCTGCCTGTCTGACCATGTGGAAAGTAGTACTGGGTTGCATGGTCAACTGCCTCAACACAATTTTTGAATCATGTGTTGGAATCGTGATCGACAGCTTTACCCTCAAGGATAAGAGCTCGTGCCATTATGATAACGAACTTTACCATCCTGACCTTTGCCAGGAATTTTTACCTCCCTGACCTTTACCTGACCTTTACCTCCCTGAAATGTACCACTATAAGCTGAGCCAACCTTATATTTACCATCCTAGACTTTATCACCCTGATCTTTACCATCCTGACTTTTACCACACTGAGCGTTGCTCTCCTGATTTTTATCATTCAGAACTTTACTATCTAACCTTTGCCGCCGTGATCTTTACCCCAGCTAGTGGGGATTTTTAACAAGTCTTCCCCTGTAGATTCTTTTCCTAATGGGATTTTCCCAGTGAGTGTTTTACAAAGGGGGTTCCCCAGTTAAGGAGTCGAGTAGGTTGGGGTGGTGTTCATAGCGGGGTTTGCCAAGTGGCCTCCCCCATTCATGTTTATTAATGAGACTGAAAAGATTCGCCATTTTTAAGGACAGTAAAATAAATACCAAGTCATTTTTAGTGTTTTATTAATTTCAAAATCTCTTAATACAAATAATCACATACATATACCAAAGGCTTTTTCCCCCTTATAAGGGAGGTAGCCAAAAAAACAAAGGCATAAAAACCACTCCCACCCATTCCATCCCTATCATACTCCACTCCCCTCCACCCTCTTATCTTGGCACCTCCTGGATGACGGGTCATCCCTGCATCTTGCCACTGCCCTGGATCAGAAGCAGTGTCGCAAGACACAGCACATCCACAGCAAGGCTGCTTCATTAAATTGGTGACCCACTCTCTGTCCCCTCATGCAGAAAAGGAGATGAGGAGAAATCCCTTTAGGCTGCATCAAATTTCTCATACATACTAACTCACCCCCCATCCCCCACCCATTCCACCTCTTGCATCACAGCATCACAACTACTGATAGTTGTTGTCTCCAGTGTCTCTGACTGGAAACCTGTAGGCCCACAGTTCCTCTCTGGGGAACTTTTGTCTGCATTGTATTGGTGTGGGTGTAAGGCCATGAAATATTACTTTCATTTAATTACATTTTTCTAGAAAATTCTATAAACGAGATAATTAGGCCTTCTGGGTAAACATACACTAGGAACCTTAGATTTTAGACAGTGAGAAAAATTCCCAACCACCAGTTCAGAATTCCATTAGAGGAATAATTCAGGGAATTTAAGATATCTAGATGTCATATCAAGAAGCAAGGTAGGAACCTTGAATGGTAGTATGAACTGGTAGTTGGGGTTTTACCCAGAGATACAGACACTCAGGGGGCATTGATGGGTATTGCATTTGAAAAATAGTCAATACTAACCCAGAACCCCCCTCCCTACCAGATATTTGTCAGTTTTTCTGATAGGATTCATTGAGATTGATGAAAATATCTGAGTATAGATGAATATTCATTTTCATACAATATCAGAAGTTAATCATATGAGTGCTAATCCAGGACCCTTCTTCCTAGCAGGGAAAATGGGGTGAGGGAGTGTAAACAATCACATAAACAACATGAACAAACATGGGGTTATAGAGCATGTGATCGAAAGAATCTCTTATGGTAAATGATGTGAAATTTGTAAAGTGGGATTGTGGCTGAGAGTGCTCTCTCTCAAAGATAAAGTAAAAGATTTTAGAAATAAGGTTAGGTGTAGGTGAGGTAACGTTGAACAGGTGGCCAGAAGGCTAGATCATAAAAATCCATGCCTCCTATTATGCCATTAGGAGTTGAATTATATAACCCCCTAACACATTACATAGTACATCATTGGTTCAAAGATAATCATCCAGGACAGGTTTTAGTTCAGGTCTAATAGTTTAAATCAACTATGTTATTATTATTTTTTTTTTTTTATTATAGGTTTATTCAACAATATTAAATACAATTAGACATACATATATACATTTTTTTTTTACAAAATTGGTAGTTGAAAAGGGAGAGCGAGAAGCAAAGCTTATGGGGAGTTGCTCTCCCTTAAGGAAAAAATGATTTTCATTTATTTATTTTTGTTACATGGTAGTATGGTACATACACATCTACACACATATATACACGATTGTAGGACAACTCGTCCACGGACACCCCGCCCACGGACAACCCGTCCACAAAACCGCAAAGCAGGACAACCCGTCCACAGACACCACCATGGGTGGTCAACTCGTCCACGGACAAGATTTCAAAAAACTTTTAGACAATTATTTTATTACCTTTTTTTTAATGATATTTCATGTTATTTCATTAAAATTTGCTTTAGATGATACATTCTGGTAAGTAATAGATGTGTTTATAAATGTTATGGACATGCTTATTTTAACACCCTAGAATAGCTCCAACTATGATAAAAAAGAAATAATCACACCTGTATTCTGTATATATAAATATGTAAATAAAGTTTAATTGTTCTGCAAATTATGTTTATTATTCTTAAAAAAAAAAGTCATTGGACGAGATGTCCATATTCCTGTGGACGAGCCGTCCCACCTCCCAGTCCCGCGGACGAGCCGTCCGCGAACGAGCTGTCCGTCCACGATATACACACATACATGCATACACATATATACACACACACAATGGCATGCGTCACGACGTCCGCTAACTCCGACCTCACGTAGAAATCGGGGCCACGAGCGAGCATCGCAACTTGTGGGGGTCAGGTGAGAGGTGAGAGGTCAGGTCGATTGTTGACGGGACGATAATTGCTTAATGCGCAGATCTGGGTCACCGTGACCTGCTGGAATAGAAAAAAAAGAGCGGCAGACTTGGGCAGTTTCTCCATGAATACAACCATGAAATGGACCTGAAGTGTTCAATATACTAATACTTATAGATTAAAGACTTTTTTAAGTATCGTTTGAATGATGATAAACATTTTGTCTTAGGTAAATCCTTTTCCAGTTTATTCCATGTGTTAACACCTATAATAGATAAGCATTGGCTTTTTTTGGTTGTTCTGTATTGAGTTTTAAAGAAGTCGTTTGTTTGCCTAGTCGCATAGCGAGTTTCGTAAGTTGAGTAAAATTTCAATATGTTTTGATTCATGTGTTTATTGTAGATTTGGTGCATAACAATGGCAGTTTTGTACTTTATTAAGTCATTGAATTTGAGTAGATTTAGTTTTTTAAATAAATTATTTGTATGTTCCAAACGACCTACATTGCAGATTATACGCAGTGCCCTTTTTTGAGAGGTAATTATGCGTTGAAGATTAGTTTGATAAGTATTACCCCAAATTTCTGAACAATAGTTTAAGTATGGTAGTAGTAGACTACAATAAATGGTACGTAGGGTATTTTCATTGAGAATATTTCTCATTTTATGCATAATTCCTAAAGTTTTGGATATCTTATTTATCACGTGATTTATATGATGTTTCCAATTAAGTTGATCGTCTAAATACACGCCTAGAAATTTACTGACGGACGCTTTTTCAATAATTTCGTTGTTTATTTTGATCGGCTTAGTACTTTCATTATTTTTGTAGAAAAGCAGGTAGTTAGTTTTTGATACGTTTAAGGATAGCTTATTGGCTGAAAACCAGTTGGATAGTTGACATAATCCTTCATTAATTGTCTTGATCAGTTTGTCGGAATTTGTATCGGAGCATAGAATGGTGGTATCGTCGGCGAACAGTATAAATTTCATAAGGTTGGATACATTTGTAATGTCATTAATGTATAGTAAGAATAGTTTGGGTCCTAGAACTGAACCTTGAGGTACTCCGCATGTAACTGGTAGAATGTGTGATCTTTCTTCCTCAATGGCCACATATTGTTTCCTGTTTTTTAGATAACTTTTTAACCAGTCATTAACTTTACCTCTTAGCCCATAGTATTCGGCCTTTCGAATTAGGATTTCATGATTTACTGTGTCAAATGCCTTTTTAAGATCAATAAATATGCCGGCTGTCTTTTTCTTTTGTTCTATATTGTTAGTTATCTCTTCAATTAATTCCATTACTGCTGTAGACGTTGAAAGATTTCGTTGAAATCCATATTGACTATGGTAAATGACGTCATTTTTTTTTAGAAATGAGTCAAGGCGAATTGTGAATAACTTTTCAAGAATTTTGGAAAACTGTGGTAATAGTGAAATTGGTCTATAGTTATTATAACTTGATTTGTCGGCTGATTTGAATATCGGTATTACTTTTGCTATTTTCATTGCATCTGGAAATATCCCTTGTTCAAATGATTTATTGCATATTGTCAGAAAATGATCTTTGATGATAGGCATAATTTGTTTTATGAGGTTCATATTGATTCCTGTGCAATCGAGTGATTTCTTGTTCTGCATTGATTTTACTGTGTTCATAAGTTCGTTTTCCGTGACGGGTTTTAAAAACATAGTGTTATTTATTCGGTGTTTCAAAAATGTCTCGTAAGTTTGATGTGTTGTCTTTATTTGTTTCGCGAGGTTAAGTCCTACATGGGAGAAAAATTCATTAAATTCGTTTGCCACTTCTTTTTTAGTTTTTCCTTTTTTAATAATGTCTATGAATTCATTGGTGTTATTAATTTTGTGCCTAGTTAAGTTGTTTATTACTTCCCATGTCTTTTTTATATTACCTTTATAACCTTCAAGCAGTGTGTTATAGTATTTTTTTTCACAGTTGCGTAAAATTGTTGTAAGTTTGTTTTTGTACACTTTGTATTTGTTTTCGTCTGTCAAGGACTTGCTTTGAATATAATACACAGACATGTTGTTTCTATTACAATTTAATAATCAACTGATGTATCTCAAAACTTTCCTTTAATTTACCTAGCCTGGATACCACTACTATAAGTAACATCAAAACAGCCTTAAAGGGGGGAGAATGGAATAAAATAGTGTTTGAACAAAAACATTATTTATTCAAATTATATACAGTATAAATATTTTTGGAAGTTTTAAGTGGTGGTAGTGATTACTACATACATATATATATATATACCAAAGGCTTTTTCCCCTTACAAGGGAGGTAGCCAAAAAACAATGTCATAAAAACCACTTCCACCCATTCCATCCCCAACATACTCCACTCCCATCCACCACCCTCCCTCCCTCTTATCTTGGGTCCTGGATGATGGGTCATCCCTGTATCTCGCCCACTGCCCTGGATCAGAAGGCCACTTCAGAAATGAAGACTGGGAGAAATCCATTCAAGCTGCATAATTTTTTTTCACACATACTCCCTTACACCCCTCCCCCACCCACTCCCCCTCATGCATCACAGCATCATCCATACATAACCACATTCCACTCACCCCTTTCTGTCCTCTCCTGTCCTTCCTCAACAGACATTCCCCTCTTTCCCAATGCCCCCTCATGTTCACTCCTTCCACCTCTACTGTCCACACCTCTTTTACTAATCTTTCTTCACTCATTCTTTCCATGTGTCCAAACCCTCCCAATAATCTTTCATCAACCCTATCTTCCAACTCCCTTTCCACCCCTGTTCTCCTCCTCACCTCATTTCTCACTCTATCCAGCCTAGTAACCCCTACCATACTTCTCAGGCACCTCATCTCAAACAAGTTCAAATTCATCCTCTCTTCCTCTGTTATGTTCCATGTTTCTGCCCCATTCAGTGCTGTCAGCACAAATGTCTCTCTCATTACAGTTTTAAATCCCCCAAGGCATTTACTCTCTTCTCTCAATCTATATTCTACCTCCACCTCCACTCATTCTTTCCACATGTCCAAACCATCCCAATACTCTTTCATCATCCCTATCTCCCAACACCCTTTTACCCCCATTCTCCTCCTCACCTCATTTCTCACTCTATCCAGCCTAGTAACCTCTATCATACTTCTTAGGCACCTCATCTAAAACACATTCAAATTCCTCCTCTCTTATGTTCCATGTTTCTGCCCTGTACAGTGCTGTCAGCACAATCACTCCTTCATACAATCTCCTTTTAGCACCCATTCCCAAATGTCTATTTCTCATTACACTTTTTAATCCACCAAAGCATTTATTCTTTTCTCTTAATCTACATTCTACCTCCACCTCTACTCCTCCCTTTCCTGCCACATTTGCACCAAAGTATCTAAAACTATCCACTTCCTCCAGTCTCCCTCCCTTAATACTCACTTCCAGTCTGCTGCCACTTTCTTCCCTTGTACATCTCATCACCTTACTTTTACAAACATTTATCTTCAATTTTCTGTCTACCCTGTCATAAGCCCTTTCTAAATCCAAAAAAATAATTAGACTTAATATCAGATTTCCCAAATCACCAGCATATAAATATATTTAATTTTCCTCGTAGGTGATGCTCTCGAAGGAACACTGTTTTATAAAGGCATCATAAACATCTCGCCCATCCATTCATTAATTTCATATTTTGGCAGCAGCTGTGCCATTGTGACATTACATATTTTTGGGTGTTAGTTGTAGCACTACATGGGCCTCTGGCTATGTCACTGGCTACCAGGATTAGGAGAGGACAACTTGCTGGTTAATTCTCCTCACTTGAAAAAATATGGGGGATGATACCTGAGGTTGATAAGAAATACTAGGCCATGCCAAGAGACAAATTGGTGCACCTCCAGATGAAGGCATTAGATGGGTAGTAGGGAGACCATTATCTCAGACTTCCATTTTGGAGGACCATCACTGACAGGTTAACCATTGTTGGTGTCTCTTCCTACACAATATACAGAAAATGATATACAACTATTTGCAGTATCATTAGGGTTTGGACTAAGGCCTCGTCAGTTTTCTACAAATAAATTTCCGGAATTACCTTCCCCCCCACCTCAGTCCCATGATACCAGACAACTTCCATCAGCTTTAATCACTAACCACAGTCATAAAGAGGTTATTCTATACTCTAGACTTTAAGCACCCAAAAACTGATGGTGTTTCAAATCTCCAAAAGATATATCACACTTTATAGGAACTCTGCTAAAATTACAAAACCAGAAATGTCTACATTCTAGGACTGAATCTAGACTGCATGTTTTGTCCAGGGACAGAGTGCCAGTCCATGGGACTGTACACCATATATCATATTAACTTTTCACTCTCTATATTGAATAATCTAAAGTTTAAAGTCAGTGCCATCTATTGTACTTGGAAATACACGCTTCAGAATATGAGTCTGAAGGCCACTTTTTGTGTGTGTCTGTGTGTATTTGTTTGTTTACAGATGCCTTTTACATAGACTTACACACTTCATACATCTGACAGTGTATCCAAAAGCTTAGTGGCCTCACTCAGCCACCTCCTTCCCGTAAAGTCTGTACGAAATAAAGCTATTCAATTTTTCATCAGACGTGTTACTCTTATCAGCTGCCTTCAATCCCAAACTTAAGGGATATGATACATAAGTATAAATGCATTTTTAACAGGCAGAAAGTAAGTTCCTGCCTCAACAGTGAAGTGAATAATAGCATCCAAGTCATCTTTACCTCCCTATTGTGACCAGATCCCTCCCCCCCCAACACACACACACACTTTCATCAGATGGACGGCGAAGATTGGAGTTCCAAAAAAAAAGTGAAATCTACGTGGATCTCAACGTCAAGGAAGTACCTTATTGTATTTATAGGGAAGGGGAACGCTCATGGTGTAGTGGGAAGGTGAGAAAAAAGAAGGGGAGGGATTACTGAGGGAAATGGAAGGAAAGGAGGAAGGGGAGGACTTGGTCCAGGAGGCCAAGCGTCTTGTAAACAAAAGAAGGATCGAGGATGATTTTGGAGACGAAGGGACTAACAAAAATGTAAAGATTAGAAATATAGATAAGAGCAGCACAATGGAAGGTGAAGATAATAATTTCCAGGGATTTAATGGGGGGGGGTACCAACCTCCCCCGATTAGCAAGACTAGAGGAAAAAATTTAAAAAATGACTGAAGATTGGGAAAGTAGGTTCGGTAACATAGCAAAGATTGCCAAGAGAGTTGAAAAATTGGAAGAACTAGAGAAGGTGAACAAAAACCTAACTAAAGAAATAGAAGAATTAAAAAGACAGTTAAAAGAAGTAAAAGAGGAGAATGAGGAATTAAAGAGGAATAATAAAGACAATAAAGAGGCCATAGCAAAGGAAGCACAGGGTTGGAAAAAAAATCCAAGAAAACAGTAAAGTTGCATTTACTGACATAATAAAACAGCAAATGAAAGAACAAACTGAAGACTCAGTTATTAAAGTGATGAGACAGAAGGAGAATATAGTAAGAACCTAAATAGAACCACAAGAATCAATGAGGAAAAAGAAAAAGTAAGCAGTTTACTAGAATTAGTTCAGGAAGATGAACCTGAAATCATGAAACAAATTGAAGAGATGTATAGACTCAGAAAGTATAGTACAGATAAGACCAGACCAATTAAGATTAAATTCAGGTCACAAATGACGGCAGAGAATATCTTAGCAAAAACAGGGAAACTAGCAGCAAGTGAACAATATAAAAAGGTATGGATAAAAAGAGGAAAGAGAGGAGGAAAAAATTAAAAGACAAGAAGCTAAGGAAAAAAATGAGATGAGAACAGTCAGAAAAAGAGAAATTCTATTGGAGAGTAGTGAATATGAAAATAAGGAAATACGACATACTAGAAAAAAACAAAAGGGAAACAGAGAATACAATGGAAGTGGCAGAAAACTAAGAGTGTCTTACACAAATATAGATGGATTAATAATAGGATTGAATGAGCTGAATGATTATCTGAAGGAAAAAGAACCGAACATAATGGGAATTGTAAAAACGAAATTAAAAGGTCCACTACCACCCAACAGTGTAGGACATGATGCATATAATTATTGGATTAGAAACAGAGAGACAAAACAAGGGGGTGGAGTTATGTTCCTGACTAAGAAGAATATAAACGTGAGGTGTGTCACATATGGAAAGAATACAGTAGAGATGATTATGATCGAAGTGGAAGACAGAAATAAGAGCAGAAAGTTTGTGATAAATTATGTGCCTCCAAAAACAGCCTCGTGGGAAGAGAGTGAACATAAAATTATGTTAGAAGACACAAGGATAACATTAAATAAGATAATGGAAGATGGAAGAAGAATAGTTATGATGGGCGACTTTAATTGCAAAGAAGTCTGCTGGGAAGAGATGACAGTAAAGGGTGGAGACGGCTCATGGGGAAATGTTCTACTCGAGATGATTATTGACCATACAATGACACAGTGGATACAGGAGAACACTAGGTATAGAAATGAAGAAGAACCATCGAGACTAGACCTAATAATCACATCTGAACCTAGAATAGTGGAAAAGATTGAATATAAATCACCAATAAGTAAAAGTGACCACATATTGATTGAACTGGAACTAAATGAGGAAAAATACATGAAAAGAAATGAACAATATAGAAAAGGAAGAATGATGTATGAAAAAACAAACTTTGATAAAATAAGAGAATTCTTTCAAAAAGAAAACTGGGAAGGAATAAACAAAGAAGAAACAACAGTGGAAGAAAAATGGAATATTTTGACAAAAATTTATAAAAAAAAAAAAAACAAAGGAGTGGAAAAGTATGTCCCAAGGCAAAAACAAGAAAAAGAATATGTAAAGTCCTGGTACAACAAAAGTTGTAGGGAGTTAAAAGACAAAAGAGATAAAGCTTGGACCAAATGTAAGAAAGACAAAAGACCTGAAAAATGGAAAATATATACTTGTTATAGAAATCAATATGTACAAGTGTGCAGAGAGGAAAAGAGAAAATATGAAAAAGATGCCATAGAAAAATGTAAAGATCAACCAAAACTATTTTACAGATTTGTAAACAACAAACTGAAAAACAAACAAGATTTGGAGAAATTAAGACAAGGAGGAGTTGAATACACAGAGGAAATAGAAATGGCAGAAATTATGAACAAGCATTTTAAATCAGTGTTTACAAGGGAGAACATACAACCTGAAGAGATCAAATGGAAAGAGAAAGTCCCCCCTATGAAAGAAATAGAAGTAACAAAGAATGAAATAATGAAACACTTGAGTAATCTTGATGTCAGAAAATTGCATGGACCAGATGAAATAGCAAACTGGATTTTGAAAGAATGCAGGAATGAACTGGCAGACAAAATACATAGCATAATAAACAGTTCCTTGAAAGAAGGAAAAGTTCCAGATGATTGGAAAAAAAGCTAATATGGTACCTATATATAAAGGGGGAAATAAAGAAGACCCTACCAACTATAGACCAGTCTCTCTAACAAGTACAATAGCAAAAATTTGTGAAAAAAATTGTCAAAAGTAGATGGGTAAAATATTCAGAAAAAAACAATGTGCTAAATCCAAGGCAATTTGGATTCAGACAAGGATGATCATGCTTCACCAATTTAATATGTTTCTATTCAAGGCTAATAGATATCAGGGGCGCCCGCAGGCGGACGCACCGAACGCACGTCCGTCCAGTCTGGACATTACAAGCATACAAGGTCCCCTATTCAAACATTTTCCCCTTCTAAAACCCTCAACTTTCAATGAAAAATGTAGTTGTTTTACATACATTAGAAACATGGTAAAGCATCAGTGTAAAATTATGTATGCACTAGAATACATGTGGATCTATGTAGTAGGTGGATAAGCTTCACTTGGTTGTCTCCCTATAGCCCTTTATACCTTGTGCGTCCACCACAAGAAAGTCTGTGGGCACCCCTGATAGATATAATACAAGAAAGAGATGGATGGGCTGATTGTGCATTTCTTGACCTAAAAAAAGCTTTTGACAAAGTACCACATAAGAAGTTGCTTAAGATATTAGAAACCAAAGGAGGAATATAGGGCAAACTGCTTAAATGGATGGAAGACTTTTTGCAAGAAAGAAAAATGAGAGTAGTGATAAGAGACAAACACTCAAATTGGGATGAAGTAATAAGTGGTGTTCCACAAGGAACAGTTTTGGCCCCAACAATGTTTGCTATATATATTAATGATATGGATGAAGAAATTGAAAGTTATATGAGCTTCTTTCCAGATGATGCAAAACTATTAAAAAAAGTGAACACGGAAGAAGATTGTGAATCACTACAGAGTGATCTAAATAAAGTCTGGGAATGGAGTAGGAAGTGGGAGATGGAGTTCATTACTACAAAGTGTAGTATAATGGAATTTGGAAGAAGCAAAAACAGAATAACAGGATCATGTAAATTGGGAAAAGAAAGAATAAAAAAAGTTGAAAATGAGAAGGACCTGGGAGTCATTGTTATGAATAATATGTCACCTGAGAAACAAATAAATAAGATTTTTGATGAAACTTATAATTTAATAAGAGCAATCAAAGAGGCATTTACATACCTGCATGAAGAAATGGTGAAGAAAATATTGATCACTGATAAGACCAAGATTGGAATATGCAGCAACGATGTGGTCACCAAGTACAAAAAAATGTATAAAAAATCTTGAAAGAATACAAAGAGCAATTACAAAATTGGCACCAACACTCTCAAAACTATCATATGAAGAGAGACTAGCAAAACTTGAACTACAGACACTAGAGCAAAGAAGAGAGAGATGAGATTTGATAGCTATTTACAGAATCATGAAAGGCATAGAAATTATTGGTAGAGAGAACCTAATAAAATGGGACGATAGAAATACAAGAGGACATGGAAAGAAAATCAAGAAAGACAGCTATAGAAGAGATCTGAAAAAGAACAGCTTTCCTCACAGAGTAATAGACAGTTGGAACAAGTTAGATGAGAAAGTAGTGTGTGGAAAAACAATACATGAATTTAGAAATAGTTTAGATAAAATGAGATATGAAGACGGGACACCACGAGCATAGCTCCCCTTCCCGTAAAATACAACTAGGTAAATACACACACATACATAAAACTAAGATCACAAATGGTAGTAGAAGACATATTAGAAAAAGCAAGTAAGTTGGCAAGGAGTGAACATTACAATATGATATGGACAAAAGGAGAAATGAGTGTTGAGGAATTAAAAAAAAAAGAAGATACTAAAAGAAGAATCTAAGGAAAAAAACATGAAGAGATGGAGACCAAAAGCAAGGAATTCTATTGCAGGGTAATCGACATGAGAATGAGAAAATGGGCGAAGCAAAACCAGAAAATAAATATGAAAAAAAAAATTAAAAGTGGCCTATACTAACATTGACGGATAAATTTCAGGAATGAATGAACTAATTGATTGCCTTTTAGAAGAAAAACCAGACATAATGGGAATTGTGGAGATGAAATTTAGGGGTTCAATACCACCCATTAATGTTGGACATGGGTTATACAAATACTGGATTAAAAACAGAAACGAGAAACAGGTGGAGGAATCATGTTCTTGGCCAAGAAAAACTTGAATGTGACAAAGATTATGGAGGGTAAAAGCAATGCAGGACATGAAAAGAAACTCAAATAGGATAATTATTGAAGAGACCTGAAAAAGAATAGCTTCCCACACAGAATGGTGGATACCTGGAATAAGATAAGGCAACAGTGTGTGCAAACATTATTCAAGAATTTAAGAACAAACTTGATGCTGAAAGATACACAGACGAGTCACTACAAGCATAGCTCCCTTCCCGTATAATACAACTAGTAACTACAACTTGGTAGGTAAATAAACACACACACACACATACCCCACCTAACCCAAACATGGGCACAGGAACCTTGTTGTACTGGTGAGTACTAAACATACATCATGTCTCATCACATCTTAGGATTCAGCCATCATTTACCCTTCCTTCATTATAAAGCTATGTCTTTTAATTTGGTCAATCTTTGGTCTGCTTTTTTTTTTTTTATCATTTGTTCCCCTCTTTTCCCCCTCCCTCCAAAAAGTTTTCAGGATTTCTTGCCTTAACTGCATGCCAAATTCTAATTTGTAAACTGAGTTTATCCTTTGATATCAGTTGTTATTGCTATTTCTAGTTTCCTGGTGTTTGCAGCTACCATTTCATTTTCCTGTTGTTTTCTGTCTTAATACAGCCATTGTACAACAAAGTGTTATATGTAGTACCTGCCAGATGTCTTCTGGTAGAACTTCATTTATTCTTATAAAATTCAGCTTGTAGTTGCCCCTTACATAGAAAGTGGTTTGATTCATACATGCACATACACATACAAAACAGTTACAAAAATAGTAATATGAGGTTCAACACATGTTATGTAAATATGCATTCAAGAATAAAGATCTTCAACTGCATATATATATATATATATATATATATATATATATGTATATATATATATATACCCTGCCTATTTTAAGAAGGGCTTACCAATATTCTAATTACAACCTAAACTGAATGCTAAATTTTAAATAAAAATATAATAACTTTTTACATCTTATTTGGCCCCCAAGTGTTCTAATTGGCATGGACGACTAGGAGAAGGTAATATTTGAAAGAACTCAACAATGATTACTTTTGTTAAAAGAAAAAAAAAAAAAAAAAAAAAAAAAAAAAAAAAAATGCAGCTTCCTCTTTTGGTCCTGTGTGTTAGGATTTGTGAATGAGAAAAGAGGGGAGAAAATGTTACAACCCAAAGTTCCTTTCCACAAAGTAGATCTAAAGATGTAGGTAATTCTTGTACAACTTCATTCCAACTTAAGCTTTAGCCCCTGAAGCTGTGAAAGGCCACAGCTGCCAGTAGTAACAGTATGGAAGGCAGAAGAGCACTGGAACCACAAGTCATTCCTTCATGTTTCATAGTGTACACAATTTGGTCTGGGTACTCGCATTCTTCTGAAAAAATACATAAATAAAAAATAAAAAGAATTTATCAATAAATAAGAGAGAAAAAAATTAATCAATCAATACATTGTCTCATGTCTCTCTTGTAGAAGACCCACAGTCTTCAGGTAAATGGCAATGGCTTTAGGGCAGGACCATAAGTCACTCAGGAAAGATGTGTTGTCATCTAGGGATTGTTAGCGTGGTACATTGTAGTATGAGGTTTTCTGTGTCCTCTGTGTGGTGGTTGTATCTGGGGGCATTTGAATCTATGGCCAGGCGTATTCTGTATTGGTAATGTCTTAATGTTGGATGGTGCCCTGATGGTAGGATTGCCAGTGTGATTCTTGTCAGGTGTGGGATTTTTATTTTTTTTTATTTTGGGGGTGGCTTATGTATAGGTTGTTATTGTTGGAGTATCGAGTTTTGTCTGTCTTGAAGGGCTTGCTTAGTGATATGAGTGTGTGTGTGTTTTTTTTTGTGGCATAGGTGGTATGTTGTTATAAATGCTTGAATAGCATGCAGCTGGTGTAGTTTTTCTTGTACTGCTTGTGAAATACAGTAAATAGTGTGTGATGATTAGAGTTCATGTATAGAATTATGTTCCCATTATTTTCTTGTGGTATTGTATTGAGAGGACTTGGGGTTTAAATGCAGGTCTCCAGTTAGGGTGGTTTTTGTGCATTTTGTTATTACTCAAGTGCTTCATTTTGTAAAGTTTGTAAATTGTTTGTGTTCATCTTGCTACTTGTATGGAACCATGCTGTGGATGTGTAGTTGAGGGTGGTTCTTATGAACTGCTTGTAGTTAATAAAGTTTCATTCTATTGCCCAAAGTCAATGCTTCTGATGGATTTATGTAGGTTTGTTTTCTTGTTGATTTTTGCTGTCAGGTCATCGATGTATGGGATGGGAGTCATACAAGTATCAAATATGAGGACTATGGTTTTAGAATCCTTTTCCAATGGAGGGATTTGGTCATTTGATTTATAGTCCCCATCTGGGGTATTGGCTACATGTTATTGTGGGGTTTAAAGCTGCTCAGTAGTATACAGCTGATACATTAGGGTTTATATGGGGCATCCCTACGGACCAGAGCCACACATCATTTTGTCTGTGGTAGAGGAAATCTCTATTCATAGAGAAATTATAATACTTCATTATGCTGTCCCCCCCACTCTTGTTACTGTACTGTACCACTTCTATGAATATTCATTTTCTCATTTTGCCAAAGCCTGTGGTGGGGGAAAAGAATACTACTACTAAGTATGTCCACTTAAGTCGTAAAAGGCAACAAAAACTGGATGGGGATAGGACTTAGGACTAGGCAAAAAAAAAAAAAAAAAAAGTATGAGAGGGTCTGGCAGGAGTTTTCCAACCAGAGCCCTAAGGTTCGGGCCTTTTAATGTGGATGAATGTAGCACAGATGAGAGTAAAAGGGAAGAGATAGGCAGTATGTTTGTGAGAAGATGGATGTTAGCATTGAGTGAAACAAGTTGAAAGGGAGGGGTGAGTTTGAGTTTGGGAATGTAGTTGAGAGGGTCTCAGGAGTGAAGAGAGGACAAGGGAGAGAAGGGGTGGCTATACTAGTAAGTGAAGAGATATGTTTTTGTAGGTGCATATGGGCCTGGTAGTGAGAAGAATGTAGACAAAATGGAGGCTTTTTGGACAGATTTAAATGAATACATAGAGGGCTTAGGGTGAAATGTCAATGTAGTGGTATTGGGAGACCTTAATGCTAGGGTAGGAAAGGAACCAATTGATGGAGTGGTTGGGAAGTGTGGAGTTCCAGGGAAAAATTGTAGTGGAGAATTGATCGTGGAGATGTGTCTACAAAGAGTTGATGATAGCAAATACAGTGTTTAGGAAGAAAGTCAAACATAAGTACACATGGGAGAGGGTGATGGATGGATGGGTAGTAGATAGGGTGGTAACCAGGAGTATAGTAGGAAGAGTTAAGGATGTTTAGGAAGAAAGTCAAACATAAGTACACATGGGAGAGGGTGATGGATGGATGGGTAGTAGATAGGGTGGTAACCAGGAGTATAGTAGGAAGAGTTAAGGATGTACATGCTCCAAGGGGAAACAGTGGGGGAATATCAGATAATTCTTTGGTGGAAAATAAGTTAGGAGTGGAGGATAGATGGAGAAAGAGGAAAAGAACAGAAAGTATGGAGGTGCTTAAAGTAAACTGATTAAATGAGAAAAAAAAAGGAGTGCAAGAAGAAGCTGAGAGAGGAGTGGGAGGGAGTGAAGGAAAGAGTAGAAATAGGAGTGGAGGAGGAATGGGGATGGTTCAAGGAGGGAGTCACAAGATAGTGTGTGGAACAAATACAGAAAATAGAATGAATGGTAGTGAGTGGTGGGATGAGGAAGCAAAGAAGGTTGTAGAGGAGAAGCAAGTATTCACAGATTGGTTACAAAATAGTATGAGGGAATTATATGAGAGGTACAAAGAAAAGAAAAGAGAAGTAAAGCATAAGATAAAGGAGAGCAGATGTGAAATGGGGTAAGAGTACGAAAGAAATTTGTTAAAGTAATAAAAAGATGTTTTGGAAAGAAATTAAGAGAGGAAGAGGAGGTGAATTAAGTAGGGAAGAAAAGGTAAAAGGTGCAGATGGAGAGATGAATATGGAAGAGACGGCAATAAGAGGAAGATGAGCACAGTATTTTAGAGAGTTGCTAAATGTGAAGGAGGATAGGGAGGGAAAGGTAGTTGTAGTGGGTAGCACTAAGAAAATGACAGTAATGAGTAAGGAAAATGGAGGAGAAATAAAGAAAGATGAGGTGAGGGCAATTGTTAAGATGATGAGAGCAGGTAAGGCACCTGGGTTGGATGGGTGTTATGCAGAATGTCTAAAAAAGAATGTATAGTGATGGTGGACTGGCTGGTGAGGTTATTTAATGTTTGCTTAAGATAGGATACAGTGCTGGAGGACTGGAGGAGTGCCTGTATAGTTCCACTTTACAAGGGAAAAGGGGACAAGTATGAGTGTAGTAGTTTCTGAGGGATCAGTTTGTTAAGTGTAGTTGGAAAGGCTTATAGGAGTGTTTTGATTGAAAGGATTAGGAGAGGAACAGAGGGAGTAATTGGTGAAGAACAGTGTGGGTTTAGGACAGGTAGGGGTTGCATGGATCAGATTTTTGTGGTAAAATATGTGAGAAAGGTTTAGGAAAAGGTAAGGATGTTTTTTGGGCCTTTATGGATTTCGAAAAGGCATATGACAGGGTAGACAGGAAGGCACTGTGGTAGGTATTGCAGATAGGAGGAAAGCTATTAAGAGCAGTCAAAAGTTTTTACAAGAGTAGTAGAGCGTGTGTTAGAATCAGATATGGAGAGAATGAGTGGTATGAGGTAAAGGTGGGATTTTGCCAGGGATGTGTTATGTCACCTTGGCTGTTCAATTTATACATTGATGGGGTGGTGCAAGAGGTAAATGCAAGGGTAATGGGTTGGGGATTCGAGATGGTTAAAGGAAACGGAGAAAAGTGGGAGATAAGCCAGCTATTGTTTGCTGATGACATTGCATTTGTGGCAGGATCAGAGGAGGGATTGAGGAAGTTGGTGACAGAGTTTGGGAAAGTGTGAGAAAGAAGGAAGTTGAAGATAAATGTAGGTAAAAGTAAGGTGATGAGATGTACAAGGGGAGAAAGTGGAAGTAGACTGGAAGTGAGTATTAAGGGAGAGAGACTGGAGGAAGTGGATAGTTTTAGATACTTGGGTACAAATGTGGTGGGAAAGTGAGGAGTGGAGGTGGAGGTAGAATGTAGATTGAGAGAAGCAAATAAATGCTTTGGGGGATTAAGATGTGTAATGAAAGGTAGACATATGGGAATGGATGCTAAGACGAGATTGTATGAAGGGGTGACTGTGAGACATGGAACATAAGAGAGGAAGAGTTTAAATGTGTTTATGATGAAATGTCTGAGAAGTATGCTAGGAGTTACAAGGTTAGATAGAGTGAGAAAAGAGGAGGTGAGGAGAGCAGTGATGGAAAAAGAGATGAGAGATAAGGTTGATGAAAGAGTATTGAGATGGTTTGGACACATGGAAAGACTGAGTGAAGAAATATTAGTGAAAGAAGAGTGGAAGGCAGAGGTGGATGGAATGAATATAAAGGGAAGACTGAGGATGAGATGGATGGAGTGAAAGGAGTGTTGAGCAAGGAAAGGAGAAGACACAAGATGGGGGTGAGCGAAGACTGGCTGTGTATGGATGATACTGTGATGCATGTGAGTGGGTGGGGGATAGGGGGGGTTTAGAGAGTGATTTTGTGTGAATGATATTTTGATGCACCTGGAAGGGAAATCTCTGCATTTTAAATTTTTATGCATGAGGAGATGGAGAGGGGGGATTGCCGATTGAATGAAGCAGCCTTGCTGTAGATGTGCTGTGTCTTGTTTCTGACCCAGGGTGATAGAAGAGATTCAGAGATGACCCATCATCCAGGAGGAGCCATGATAGAGGGAGGTAGGGGTAGTCAATGGGAGTGGAATGGGTGGGGATGAAATGAGTGGGAGTGGAACTATGCCTTTTGATTTTGGCTACCTCCCTTGTAAGGGGGAAAAAGCCCTTGGTATATGTATATTTTTGGTTGTTATTTATCAGATATGTAACATTTCTGTTTAATTGTTTTATATGCTTTTTCTTGCTCTGTTGTGTTTTTTCTTTGAATTACAGAACAACTTTTTTCTTTAAGGAAGCTACCTATAGTGTTTATTTGAGGTTTATTTATCAATTCATTTATTTCTATTATTATTATTATTATTTGTAGCCTTTGGGAATGTGTTTTTTACGTTTCTTCTGGATGGTAGTTACTCTTTTATTTACTGCTTTATCTAGGGATGTGTGCTGGTCTATCTCAAAGTATTCTGTTTCTGTGTATCTTCTAAGTACTCTTCTCAGTTTGCTCTTAAATGTTTTCTTAAATGTGTTTTGTATTTTCTTCTTCATTTCAATAGTAACCTTTATTAGGAAGTGACCAGATGAAAGATTGTGAATGGTTTTCCATGTTTGTTTTTGCAGGTAGGTTGAGCACGTTGTTATGTCAGGGGATGTTAGTTGTTGTTTTGGAGAGACTATCAATTAGGGTTGTTGCTAGAGTTGATTATGTTTAGATTGAATAGTTGTTCAAGTATTTTGTATCCTCTTTGACCTGCAGTTTGTGTGTTGAGCCGTATTGGATGATGTGCTTTCCGATTACCTGCCAGTATGTGGTTTGCTAACAAGTTGAATGGTTGAACTTGAGGGATGAAGCATCATGGGGTTGGTGTAGATGGTGGGATGTTTGTGATTAGTGTAGGCTGTTTTCTTTATTTGTGTTTGGATTGTAATTATTTAAGTTATGGTGTCTGTGAATGATTGTTATCTTGTTTTGTTTGAGAAGAATATACTGTTGTGTACTGGTGATACGGGTCTAAATTTGTGTTTCGTATTGTCTTCTCTTAATAAAACACACTAATGAAATGACAAGAGTAAGGGTTCTGAAGCATATTCTAAGTAATTTGGTTGACTAATGTGGGATTATTGACTGATAACACTACCATTCACATTATTTTGATCCCTGTCCATAAGGGGAGTGTTGAGAGGATATGGAGCAGCTTTTTTGGGTTTGATAAGGTGTGCATAAAGGAACAGCTCTATAACTAACAGGGAGTCAAGACTGAAAAAAGATGGAGATTTTCTTGGTTAAATCTATATAACTTGCATTTTACAGTTTGAATTCACTCAATAAGTTTACTATTTGAGCTGAGCAGAATAGCATTGCATTGGCTAGAATGATATCTCAATGCAATGGAAAGTTTGAGAGTATGTTTGGTTCAGGAAAGCCTTTGATCAAGCCACCCCTTCACTGAGGAGAGCCACTGTAGGCAAGCCCTTCCTTACTTAATTATTGTATATATTTATTGTATATGTATCTCCTTTATTGTATATGTAACACTTCTTTTTATACATGAGTACTTAATATCAACATATATTTATTGTAAATGTCTTGTACAAGTAAGCCTATGTAGTCATTACATTATATAAGTCCCCTATACATAATTATATAACCGATTATATATACGTCATTATTATTTTTTATTTTATTTTAAGTATGGCAGGAAGTAATCTGTCACAAGCGAATGCTTGGGGCATCATGACGCGCCTCTGCCCTATTTCCTGATACATTGTTGCCAGGCGGGAAAACAATTAGGCAAAACAATACATACAAACATCTTTAGGTATATACATAAGAATATACAGAAACAAGAGAACAATTACATATACTGAGGAATATGCATGCAAAATGGTTGAGGGTAACATATATTTAATACCTTAATGCTATGAGACGTGCAATTGGCATAGACGCATATGCCTGTAGCGTACACCTAATGACGTACATACATACATACATATACCAAGGCTTTTTCCCCCTTACAAGGGAGGTAGCCAAAAAGGAAAAGGCATAATTGGTTATATAATTATGTATAGGGCACTTATATAATGTAATGACTACATAGGCTTACTTATACAAAACATTTACAATAAATATATGTTGATATTAAGTACTCATGTATAAAAAGAAGTGTTACATATACAATAAAGGAGATACATATACAATAAATATATACAATAATTAAGTAAGGAAGGGCTTGCCTACACCACCACAGTGAAGAGGTCAACATCATATGAAGGAGACAGGACACTGGACCTACCATCTGTACATGAATATCCCGCACGCAGAGAAGTGACACTCAGGTAGATGTTTTTGCAAGATGACATGTTGCCTTTGCAGAGACCATAATAATCAAAGTCTGTGGGCCCATCCTTGCAGTTTGTATTGTCTGTGCCTTCTATGGGATTCATGTCAGTTTGACTGGCACATACACGAATGCTGCTGTTGCCAAACTGTTGGGAAAGGAAGACAATTTAAGATCTTGAACAGCATGGGGTTTCCCACCCCGCCTCAAGGGGATGGGGGACACAAAAATTTAAAATGTTATACCACATAGGAAGATTACTGGATTCTGGGTTAGTCGAGTCAGACTTGGTTAAGTAAGGTCATATCAGGTCAGCTTAGGATGGGCTTGGTCACAAATTACAAGAAAAATTTGAAAATAACTTTTATATTTCTATCATCCATTCATATTTCAGTCCTATACATATTACAAAAAGAAACCCAAATTCCAAGGGTTGCTGCAGTGGCCTCTGACAGGGCAATTGTGTTCTTCACTTTTGTGCATTTTGTAATTATGCTCTCAGGGCTGAAGAATTTTCTCAGATTCTAGTCAGAATAAAGGTCTTTCATATGATGAAATTACTCAGCTGGTTTATCATGAAGACTTTACCCCTTAACCTAGAAAGGAGTTCTTCCTGCTTTGGGTTGTTTAGAGTTTGACACAGGGTACTTACCACCAGCTTAAGGTTATTGGTTGTGTTAAAGTTGTATGAGTTGATGGCCATGTAGGTTGTCCGGTTCGGAGACAAATAGCTCTTGTATTCATGGCCTGATTCCCCGCCATTAGGATCCTTGCATGACGGGTAGATGAACATCGATGGCACTAAGTAGAAGAAAATAGAATGCAGTCAACCCTCTTTGAAAACAAAACTGGGCACAGTTAGCTCTTGAAAGAAAATGGGAGGTGGTCTTTGAGAAGAAAATGGGATGCAGTTAGTCCTTGAGAACACAAGGTGCAGTTACCCCATGAGAAGGAAACTTTGTGGAACTCTGGTTCTTGGATCAGACCCAGTTCCTGAGGCACATCACTTTGTCTTGAAGGTAAACCAGGGAATTCCGAAACATTGGCAAACATCAGAAATTTATTAGGCAATCTCAACAATAAAAGGAAATTTAACACTTGTAATAAAAGAAGCAAAAATGAATCCCACATAGCCTTCAACCTCTTTTACCAGAACAAATGTGAAAGCCAATAGCAATGGAAGAGTTAGTGGATATGGAATTTTTTTCACTATAAAAATAAATAAATAAATAATCCAGAGCAAATAAATGGATCATAAATAGTAATGAAAGGATTGAAAATTGTTCTTATATTCAGAAGGTTTAACCTTTTTACCTTGGCACATTCTTTTAGCCACCTCTTTGGCCATCTTCTCAGGCTTGCCAGTGTACAAAGATACATTGAAGAAGTCTTTGTCTGCGTCAACCAGGAAATCAATGTAGCTGCCCTTATTGTGACCCATCATAAGGATGTAAACATCTGCAATGGGAAGGAAAAGTTCAATGAAAGGAATAGTAGAGGGGATGGGGGGAAAGAATGAGAATGAGAGAGAGGAGAAGAACAACAGCAATGTTTCCTGGAGTATTACTGACTGGAAGCTCTCTATTCTATATACCAAGGCCTTTTCCCCCTTACCAGGGAGGTAGCCAAGTCTAAAGGCATATATCCAGTCCCACACACTCCACTCCTATCTATCACCCTCTCCTCCCTCACAATTCAGCTCCTCATGTATGATATGTTATAACTTTATCTCACCCACCACCCTGGGTCAAAGGCAATGTAGCAGGGCACAACACATCCACAGCAAGGCCGCTTCACTTAATCAGTGATCACCCCTCCATCCCCTCATGCATGAAAAGAGAAGACAGGGAGAAATCCCTTCAGGCTGTGTCGAAATATCAATCACCCATAACCACTCTCTAACCCTACCCCTAATTCCCTATCTCTCCCTTCCTTACATCACGGCATCATCTATACACAGGAATTCTCCACTCACCCCTATCTTCTGTCTTCTCCTTTCCTTGCTCAACACCCTTTACATCCCATCCATCCATCTCATCCTCAGTCATTACCTCAAGTTCACTTCATCCACCTCTGCCTTCCACACCTCTTTTACTAATATTTCTTCATTTATTCTTTCCATGTGTCCCAACCATCCCAGTACTCTTTCATCAACCCTATCTGCCACTAAAGCAATATTTTGGTTAGCTACACAGACTAGTAACTTTAAATTTTGCCCATTTTTTGGCTAGTCTGCAATTTTGGGTAGGATAGTGGACTACTATTAATTTCAATCCCTGCTTCTCAGATATTTTGTCTCAAACACATTCAAATTTTTCCTCTCTGCCTATCTCAAATTCCAAGTCTGCCCTATACAGTGCTGTCAGCACAATCATCCCTTCATATAATCTCTTCTTTGCATCCATTCCCAAATGCCTATTTCTCATTACACATTTTAGTCCCCCCAAGGCATTTACTTGCTTCTCATTGGAAACTCAACCTTACACTATTTAGCAGAAGTTCCATGGGAATCCCCACAGGTGTCTCCTGAGTCAGAGAGAGGGTAGAGAATAGCTGCATGAAAGAGGAAGAGTTGTGAAAGTAAGGAAAGATAGAATAGGAAGAAATATGTGGAATAATATGGAAAGTAAAAAGAAATTTCATGAAAAGTAGTGGTATTTTATATTTTTGTATTATTCTCCCTTCAGCACCATCTTAGGGACACTGTATCTGAATATATTACATTGAGGATGGCCCCATAGGCTGGAACTCAGTCCCAAGATAGCCAGTGTTTTTGTCTTTGAGGGCAACAAGTTTGAACGAGATGAGGTACCCCTGCACACGTACCTCTGTATGTGTCCCTGAAGATCTTAAACACTTCCTTCAACCCGTACCGGTCATCAGGATCCGATCCGACATACCATAAGACGACCTGCGCATTCGCCAAGGCAGTTTCCGGATTCTCTCTCAGTCCATTGTAGAAAAAATCGTAGTAATCTCCCAGGTCGTAGATCACATCCATGATTCCCAACTCAGAGCTTCCAGAAGCTGAAGTGGTAAAGAACTTAGTAAGACCATGAACAAGAACAAGAAAAAATTGTCATCTGCAGGACCACCCTCAGTCTCTCTATCCCCTGGATAAAGAGCCTCTGTACCTCATTACAGTGCCTTTGCTGTCCACCAATGCAGAGGGATTTGGAGCCCACAAAAGTGCAAATCTAACAACTGACCAGCTACTTCCCAGGGATTGGACCCTGGATTTCTGTGTCCAAAGAGGGAATGTTACCCATGGCTCCAAGCAAGCTTGCCTTAAGGTGTATTTTTACCTTATTGCAATATGTAGAAATAGACCTACACTCATGACTATGTGACTCTGTGTGTGTGTGTGTGTTTCACCTTGATCTTGATCATGTGCTGGAAATGCAATCAATTATTACCCTCCTTAACTCTGGGCAACACTGTGAACTTATGCATGTACTCACATGCACAACATCTCATCATTTAGGAGGGACAGTAACAACTTGCAGTATCTGTGTATATCTCAATTTGCTTGCCACTGGCTGGGATAAACATATATCCTCATTTTTTTACTTTCCATATCATTGTATTAATACAATTCTATTGCAAAAAAGGTAATGACAAGTGGATATAGATAAAATACTCTCCAGTTTTTTTGTTTTTTGTTTTGTTTTTTTGGGGGGAGGGATGAAGCAGAGTAGCCACTCTATTGTATCCTATCTTTGTCGATGAAATACAGCAACCAGGATTTTACGCCTTACTCATAGTATCCGTGAAGTTGCATCCCCAGTCGGCGACATTGGAGAAAGTGTTCATTTGTTCTCTCCACCTTTTAGTCTTGCTATCAAGGATGCCCATTCGGGAGCGGTGCTCTCCCACGCCCAACACCTGGCCCATGTGCCTGCAAGAGATAGTGAAAATGAAAATCAAAGTGCACATCCCAAAAGCCCCACTGCAAGACTGCCAGCTTGTTCCCTGGGGGATGATACAGTGGGTCTCACCATAGTGGGTTAATTGGAGGCAGAGAGGGTAAATGCCAACACTTAATGAGTCAGGGTTCCAAATATACCTCAGGAACCACTTACTGATGAAATAACATGGTTTATTATTTACATGGCAACAGCTGTATTGTTGTTCTTAAATGGTGACATGGTCTTGAGTTAACAGGGAAAAATTGTTTCCTGAAAATACTATACTAACCTCATTTCAGTCAACACCAAACTTTTCTCCTGACAAAGCTAAATTAACCTTCTTCCTGACAACACCTATGCTTTTTAAACTAATTTTAGAATGGGTTATCATAGGATGCAAGTAAGGATGGGGGAGCCATACTTAAGCTGGCATATGCCGATTGTGATGGTATTGTACCATTATGTATAATATATGTACTGCATTGTAGTATTGTAGTTATTGTATTGTATTATACTTGCAAGTTGTTCAACTGTGTTCGTGTTTTTCCATTGCATGATTGTCATAGATTTTGTTGTATATTGATTTTATTATTGCCATTGTATTACTTAATTATAATTCCATGTGCCTTCGTAATGAGAACCAAGTGAATTGTGTATGTGTCCTACGTCAACTCAAGGATTGGTGTCCCAGTTGATATTCCTCCTCCTTATATGTATTTGTTATTGTGGTGCTTTGGCACATTTTGGATATAATACATGTTCATTTGTGGTGATTCATGTGCTTTTATTTAACCACCCTATAACAAGATGATGTGGATACATTGGAGGAGAAACTAGATGTGCATAACTGAAAATTTCATAGAACATGGAAAAAGTGTGGGACTGGAAAACAATGAACAGAAAACAAAGCTTTTGAAGATGGCTAGAGGAAATCAACAGAATGAAGAAGTCCTGATAGGAAATATGATTAGTAAAAGTGTTGAAAATTTAAATTATTTGGGCATATTCTTAATGTAAAAAAATCATATGAATGAGGAAATTGGAGAATGGAGATGGATGTGCATGCCTTAGACTCAATCATAAAAAGCAGAAATATATCACATCATACGAAAGTAAGAGTACGCAATATTATCATAAAACTGATGGGTTTTAACTAATTAAAGAAAAAAAATTGAAGTCTTCAAAAACCCAGTGGGGCTACTATGGAAGATATTTGTTCCAGTGTATGATACAGAAGATGGGTGGAGAGGAAGACATAACAGATTAGAGAAATGGCAGGGCAAATATTCATACAGAACAATGTAAAAGGTAGAAGAATGAGATGGGCAGCCATGTGGCTAGAATGAATGATGGGAGAAAACCTGAAGTGTTGACTGGAAATGTTACTGGCAAAAGACCACCGTGGAGCCCAAGATATATATGGAATGATGGCATAACACATGACATCAAAGAGTATGTAAAGAACCCAGCAGAATGGCAGGAAATTGCCACTGATTGAAGGATGTGGAGAGGCTTAGTAAAGATAACCATGGGGCTTCGGGCTCAAATGCCACAGGAGTGAGTGACTGATGCTGGACAACACTTGTCTAACCTTGTCCATCCCCTGACAACACTTACGCGATAAACTCCCTCTGGAACTTGCCCTTGATGACACCTTCCTCGTGGCCGTAAACCATGACCAGGTCGATGTTTGACTGACAAGGAACATCCTCACTGAACATTTCACACTGGTCGAAGTCATAATAGTCGTAGTTATCTGTGAAAGGTTGTTATAACTAATATTACCCTTGTCATTATCATCATGATCATTATTACTGTTATTATCATTTGTCTTTTTTCATTTAGCAGTTGTAGTTATCCATAGTAAGTTGTTATTGTTATCACTGTTGTCATTTTTCCTCTTCTCAATCTACTCATTTTGAGTGGCAGAAAATTACCCAAGTAATACATCTTGAGATTGTGGTAGTGATCTGGATTTTTTATTTATTAAAATGAGCTACTTTGGCAGAAGTTTGTGTTAATTATCTAGTAAGGCACCTTTGAATCATCCCTAGACATAGATGTACAATAACGTAATGTCAGAGTCCTCACAGACAGTAGTGTTTATGTGTGAATGACAACCTACTCATTTAACACCCTTCATAGACAGTCAGACAAAACTCATAATACATAATCTCAAGCACTCATCTGCCTGTGGCCCTGATAACATAAGCAACATCCACCTAAAATGCATTGGACCACAAGGTATACACACATTCACAAACATTGCAAACTACAGCTATTCACACAACACTATACCCGCCATCTGGAAGCATGGTAAAATAATCACCATTCCAAAACCGAACAAAGACCCAACAACCCCAACATTGCACCGCCCAATCACACTTCTCTGCACCCCCTCTAAAATCATTGAATGCCTAATACTTAAACTTGTCACACCACATATTCCCCTTGCTGACTCACAACACGGTTTTAGGCCACTACACTCCACAAACACTCTTCTGATAAACCTCACACAAAGAATTTTAGATGGCATCAATTCAGATAGGCCCCACCACAGAACACTTCTCATAACATTAGACATTAGTAAAGCTTTTGATGCTATCCCCTGCCACAACCTAACAAATAAAATATATAACACAGACATGCACAATAACACCAAAAGATGGCTGGCCAATTATCTGGCAGGTAGGAATGCTTACGTGTCATATAATGGCCAATCATCGCACATCAGAAACGTTAAGAATGGAGTACCACAGGGCTCAGTTCTATCCCCCACACTATTTAATCTATACATGCATGACTTACCCACACCAGACACCTCAGAAATACAAATCTCTTCCTACACAGATGACATAACAATCACATGCACACATCATAACACAGACAAAGCTGCAGAAATAATCCAGCCATACCTTGATACACTCAACACATGGTTCATCACAAACAGACTCAAAATAGCTCCAACCAAATCTACAGCAACACTTCTCACCAACTGGACAATAGAACACAAATACATACCTCATCTCTACATCAACAACACTCTAATACCACATACAAACACACCGAAAATTCTTGGTGTAACATACGATACATCCATGTCTTTCAAACAACACATCAAACATAAAAAACAAATGCACACCTAGACTTAATGCACTTAAGTCAATCACTGGAACGACATTTGGACAAAACCAAGAAACTAATATAAAAATGTACAAACAATGCATATGCTCAGTGATGAATTATGCGAGTCCTGCTTGGGCTCCTAATCTCAGTGAGACACACCACAACACCCTTCAAATCATACAAAACAAAGCCCTAAAAACAATTACAGGCTGCACAAATACAACACCTACAGACCATTTACACCATGAAACAAAAGTCCTCAAAGTCAAGGACCACCTCGACATGAGAGGCACACAAACACTTGCCGCAGCCACCACAAACACATCACACCCGCTACACTACATAGCAGAACACCCACACATACCAAGAAACATTAAAACAACACCCAAAGACCTTTATTACACACAAATACTCTCTTCTCTTCCTCTACAACCACCAAATACCAGCCTCCGGAAACATATTCATAATCATATCACTCACCGCTCCATTAACACACTGAAAGACAACACACTGCTGCATGCCAGACCCCCTGATATCCACCCTTCTGAATCCTCTCTCCCACAAAAGGACAGAGTCCACTTGGCCAGACTGCGGTGCGGCCACCACCCAGCACTTCTAAGCTACCAGAAGAGGCTGGATGACCGCATTGTGAACAGCTGCCCAGGATGTAACACTTCACCCCATACCATACAACACATAATGGAAGACTGCATTATACACAATCATGCACGCAAACAACACAACATACACTCTATAAAGGATTTGTGGGAAAACCCAGTTTTGGCTGTGGCATTCCTTGGGGAGACGGGACTGCTCGGACAGACACGCTAGGGAACGACAACAACAACAACAACAACTTCCATGCATTTAACCTATGATATGAAGCCTCTTTGTGTGGGTCCACTTACCGACAAAACTGGTGAAGGCATTCCATCCCATATCCCGAATTATCTCAAAAGTTTCTTTGACCTTCATCCAACTGTTTTTTTTAATGTAGCTCCGATTGTAGATCATGGTGTAAGCAAACATTGAGTGAAGAATCTGGGGATAAAACAATGGAACTATTCATGGCATCTGGAAGATCATAAAAACATAAGGATCAGGGAAATAATGTTAGTACAGCTAGGTAAAACTGTCTATTCTGTCTATATACCAAAGGCTTTTTCCCCTTTACCAGGAAGGTAGTCAAGTCAAAAGGCATATACCCACTCCTACCCAGTCCATTCCCATCCACCACCCTTTCCTCTCTTCTTAGTTCCTCATGGATAGTGGGTCATCCCTGTATCCCACCCATTGCCCTAAGTCAAAAGTAATGCAGCAAGACAGCGCATCCACAGCAAGGTCACTTCACTTAATTGGTAATCCCACTTCCCCATCCCCTTATATGGAAAAAGAGAAGACAGTTATCCCTTCAAGCTGCATCAATATCTCGTTCACACATAACCACTCCCTAACCCTCCTCCCTAGCCCCCACCCACTCCCTTCCTTGCATCACAGTATCATCTATACACAGCCATTCTCCACTCACCCCTATCTTCTGCCTTCTCCCTTCCTTCCTCAACAGACATTCCTCTCTTGTTCAACACCTCTTTCACCCATCCATCCATCTCATCCTTGGTCATCCCCTCAAGTTCACTCCATCCACTTCTGCCTTCCACACTTATTTTACTAATATTTCTTCACTCATTCTTTCCATGTGTCCAAATAATTCCAATAATCTTTCATCAGCCCTATCTACCATCTCCTTTTCCACCCCACCTCTCCTCCTCACCTCTTCGTTTCTCACTATCCAACCTAGTAACCCTTACCATACTTCTCAGACATTTCATCTCAAGCACATTCAAACTTTTCTCCTCAACCTTTCTCAGATTCAAAGTCTCTGCCCCATACTGTGCATCCATTCCCTAATGCCTAGTTCTTGTTACATTTTTGTAGTCCCCCAAGGCCTTTACCATACTTGTTTCTCTCTATCTACAATCTACCTCCAACTTCACTCGTCCCATTTCTGCCACATGATACCCCAAATACCTGAAGTTCTCCACTTCTTCCAGTTTTTTCCCCTTAAACTTACTTCCAACTCACTGCCATCCTCTACCCTTGTATACCTCATCACCTTACTTTTATCAATATTTACCTTCAACTTTCTCCTATTGCATACCTTACCAAACTCCATCACTAACTGCCTTAGTTCCTCCTCTGACCCTGGCATAAACACAGTGTTTTGAGCAAACAACAACTGGCTCACCTCCCACGTTTCTCTATTTTCTTTAACCATTTCCAAGCCCCTACCCATTACCCTCACATTTACCTCACACACTACCCCATCCATGTACACAATGAACAGCCATGGCATGACACATCCCTGACACAGCCCCACCTTTAACTCAAACCACTTGCTCTCTCCATTTCTAATTTTAGCACAGGCTCAACTACTCTCATAAAAACTTCTGACTGCCCTTAATATCTTTCCCCCAATCCCATATATCTGCAAAATTTCCCACGGTGCCTTCCTGTCTGCCCTATCATAAGCCTTTTCTAAATCTATATGGGCCAAAAAACATCCTTACCTTTTCCTAAAGCTTTCTCACATATCTGTCTTACTACAAAAATCTGATTCATGCAATCTCTACCTTTCCTAAACCCACACTGTTCCTCACCAATTACTACCTCTGTTCCTCTACTAATCATCTCAGTTAAAACCTTGTCATAAGCCTTCCCAACTAAACTCGACATACTGATCCCTCTAAAACTATTACACTCACACTTGTCCCCTTTTCCCTTGTAAAGCAGAACTATACATGCACTCCCCAAGTCCTCCGGCACTCTACCCTCCCTTAGACACACATTAAACAACATCACCAGCCAGTCCCTTATTACTGTCCCTCCTTTCTTCAGACCCTCTGCATGACACACATCTAACCTAGGTGCCTTACCTGCTCTCATCATTTCCAAAACTACTTGCACCTCATTATTTCTTATATCTCCTCCATTTTCCTTACCCATGACTATCATTTTCTTAGCACCTCCTATTGCTACCACTATTCCCTCCCTATTCTCCTCCACATTTAAAAGCTCCCTAAAATACTTTACCCATCTTCCCCATACCACCTCCTCTTTTGTTATTATCTCTCCATTTGTGCCTTTTACCTTTTCTTCTCTACTTGACTCCCTTCCCCTTCTTATTATTTCCTTCCAAAACATATTTTTATTACTTTTAGAGTCTTCTTTCATAAAACAACCCTAGATATTACTTATCACAAAGTTTTACCACTACTGCAGTTTTTATGTTGGCCTCTGAGCACAATATATATATATATATATATATATATATATATATATATATATATATATATATATATATATATATATATATATATATATATATATATGATACATTCAACACTTCAAATGTCATAACTTTTCATATTTTGTTAGTTGAAGACACTGTCTTTCACCCAACAATTTCACCTCAATTTTGCCTCACAATTCTGCCCAATAATTTTACCTCACAATCTCGCCTAACGATATCACCTCTCAATTTTGACTAAAGATTTCACCTCACAATTTCACTTTGTAATTTTGCCAAACAATTTTGTATGACAGCAATACCCATGGATAGGACTTAAGCTCCAATTCTATCTGGGCAGGTAATAGCTGTTGTTGATTACAAGTCCAACATGTATTTACCTAGTTGTATTCTACGGGAAGGGGAGCTATGCTCGTGGTGCCCCGTTTTCATATCTCGTTTTATCTAAACTATTTTTAAATTCATGTATTGTTTTTGCACACACCACTTTCTCATCTAACTTGTTCCAACTGTCTATTACTCTGTGGATCCAAGACACACGCACACACACATACCGGTCGAAGTGACAGCGAAGCCGAAGTTTGGAACTCCAAGAATTCTTCAAGTTTCGTCGACCACAACAAGGGAGTACCTTTGTTGTATTAGTAGGGAAGGGGAAAGCTCATGGTGTAGTGGGAAGGTGACGAAAAAGGAGAAAGGGAGGGATTACTGAGGGAAATGGAAGGAAATGAGAAGGAGACGAACAGGCTCCCCCGGACGTCAGAAAAATGTCAACAAGAGGGCTGCAGACGATGCAGGTGAAGTAAAAAATATCAGTAAAGGCACTAAAATTAGAAATATAGATAAGAACAACACAATAGAAAGTGGAAATAATCATTTCCATGGATTTCATGAGGGAGGGGATGCCAACCTCCCCTCATTAGCAAGTCTAGAGGAAAAACTAGAGAAAATGATCGAACACTGGGAGGTTAGGTTCAGCCAACTTACACGGATTATGCAAAGAGTTGATAAATTGGAAGAACTAAAGAAGGAGAAACAAAACCTAACTAAAGAAATAAAAGAATTAAAAAGACAGGTAAAAGAAGTAAAAGATGAGAATGAGGAATTAAAGAAGAAGAATAAAGAGTCCATAGCAAAAGAAGTATAGGGTTGGAAAAAAGTCCAATAGAAGAACAAAATTTATTTAGAGATATAGTGACACAACAGATGAAAGAACAAACTAAGGACACAGTTATTAAAGTGATGAGAGAGAAGGAGAATATAGTAAGAGATATAGCAGACAAAAAGAAATGTATAATATTATTTGCAGTAGCGTCATCTAAACTCGTTACTAAAAACACATGAAACAAATGAATGACGCTTTCGGATGTAGAGAGAGCGCGGAAGACAGCCCGGCGTGAGCGGGTCGGATCGGTCAGTCGAGTACAGTTACTAGAAGCACGCCAGTTGGGTAGCACTTGCCGACTAGAACGGATCAGTAGCAGTATATCGCCAATCTAAAGAACTTATACTTAACTACTTAAACTTTGACACATAAGACGCCGGTAAGACAATCCGAAGACAGGTACGTAAGACATTGTTGACAATTATGACTAAACAGACACTTACACTTTTGCGTACCGGCTTTCCGCGATTGCTCCTACCGGCCCCTACCTCTTCTATGGGACCTGTGCCTACCGTAATTGGTAACTATCGTTAATATATATTTCCTAATCCTATTCATATTATGCGGGAACGATCCTGCAATATTAGGGATGGAAGAAAAGCATAATCCAAATAGGACTACAAAAGTAAAAGAGGAGAAGAAAAAGGTAAACAAGTTATTAGATGTAGTTCAAGAGGAACAAGAAACAGGGAAAGAAATTGAAGAAATTTATAGAATAGGGAAATACAATACAGATAAGGCCAGACCAGTTAAGGTTAAATTCAGATCACAAACGACGGCAGAGAATATATTAGCAAAAACAGGGAAACTAGCAAAAAGTGATCAGTATAAACAGGTATGGATAAAAAGAGATGAATAAAGAGGAAAGAGAGGAGAAAACAAAAAGACTAGAAGCTAAGGAAAAAAACGAGAAAAGGACAGAGTCAGACAAAGAGAAATTCTATTGGAGAGTAGTGGATATGAAAGTGAGGAAATGGTTCATAGCAGAGAAAAACAGAAGGGAAACAGAAAACACGATGGAAGTAGCAGAAAATTAAAAGTGTCTTACACAAATATAGATGGCTTAATAACAGGCTTGAACAAACTGAATGATTACCTGAAGGAAAAAGAATCAGACATAATGGTAATTGTAGAGACAAAATTGAAAGGTCTACTACCACCCAACAGTGTAGGGCATGGTGCATATAATTGTTTGATTAGAAACAGAGGTAAAACAAGGGGGTGGAGTTATGTTCCTGACTAGGAACGATAGAATTGTGAGGAATGTCACATATGGAAAGAATAGAGTAGAGATGATTATGATGGAAGTGGAGGACAAGGATGGGAAGAGCAGGAAGTTTTTAGTAAATTATGTGCCTCCTAAAACAGCTTCATGGGAAGAGAGAGAACACAAAAATATGTTAGAAGACACAAGAATAACACTAAATAAGAATGGAAGATGGAGGAAGAATAGTTATAATGGGTGATTTTAATTGTAAAGAAATCTACTGGGGAGAGAAGACAATGAAGGGTGGAGATGACCTATGGGGAAATATACTACTTGATATGATTATAGAACATACAATGACGCAATAGATACAAGAGAATACTAGGTATAGAAATAAGGAAGAATCATCGTGACTAGACCTAATAATAACAACAGAACCCGATATAGTGTACAAGATTGAATATAAGACACCAATAAGTAAAAGTGACCACATATTGGTTGAACTGGAACTAAATGAGGAAAAATATGTGGAAAAAATGAACAATATAGAAAGGGAAGATTGATGTATGGAAAAACAAATTTTTATAAAATAAGATAATTCTTTCAAAAAGCAGACTGGGAAAGGATACACAAGGAGAAAACAACAGTAGAAGAGAAATGGAATATTTTGACAAAAATTTATAAAGGAGTGGAAAAGTATGTTCCAAGACAAAAACAAGAAAAAGGATATGTAAAGTGTTGGTACAACAAAAGATGTAGGGAGTTAAAAGACAAAAGAGATAAAGCTTGGATAAAATGGAAAAAAGACAAAAGACCTGAAAAATGGAAAATATATACTAGTTATAGAAATCAATATGTACAAGTGAGCAGAGAAGAAAAGAGAAAATATGAAAAAGATGTCATAGAAAAATGTAAAAGATCAACCAACACTATTTTACAGATTTGTAAACAACAAACTTAAAAACAAACAAGAATAAGAGAAACTATGACAAGGAGGAGTTGAATACACAGAGGAAATAGAAATGGCAGAAATTATGAACAAGCATTTTAAATCAGTGTTTATGAGGGAGAACATACAACTTAGAGATGCCAAGTGGGAAGAGAAAGTCCCCCCTATGAAAGAGATAAGTAACAAGGAAAGAAATAATGAATCACTTGAGTAATCTCGATGTCAGGAAATCGCATGGACCAGATGAAATGGCAAACTGGATTTTGAGAGAATGCAGGAATGAACTAACAGACAAAATACATAATCTAATAAGCAGTTCATTGAAAGAAGGAAAAGTTCCAGAAGATTGGAAAAGAGCAAATATAGTAACAATATATAAAGGGGGAAACAAGGAAGACCCTACTACCTATAGACCAGTCTCTCTTACAAGTATGACAGCTAAAATGTGAGAAAGAATTATCAAAATTAGATGGGCATGGCATTTGGAAAAAAATAACATACTAAATCCAAGGCAGTTTGGATTTAGACAAGGACAATCATGCATCACAAACTTGATGTGTTTCTCTTCAAGACTAATAGATGTAATGGATTTCTAGACCTGAAAAAAGCTTTTGATAAGGTGCCACATAAGAAATTGCTAAAGAAATTAGAAACTGCAGGAGGAATACAGGGCAAACTGCTGAAGTTGATGGAAGACTTCTTGCATGAAAGAAAAATGAGTGGTGATAAGAGACAAACATTCTAATTGGGATGAAGTGATTAGTGGAGTTCCACAAGGAACAGTTCTGGCCCCAATAATGTTTGCTATATATATTAATGATATGGATAAAGGAATTGAAAGTTATATGTGCTTCTTCGCAGACGATGCAAAAATGTTGAAAAAAAAGTGAACACTGAAGAAGATTGTGAGTCACTGTAGAGTGGTCTCAATAAAGTATGGGAATGGAGTAGGAAGTAGGAGATGAAATTCAAGATTAAGAAGTGTAGTATAATGGAATTTAGAAGAAGCAAAAAATTAATAGTGGTATCATATACATTGGGAGAAGAAGAAATTAAAAAAGTGGAAAATGAGAAGGACCTAGGAGTCCTTATTATAAATAATATGTCACCTGAGAAACATATAAACAAAGTTTTTGGAGAAACTTATAATTTAATAAGATCAACCAAAGTGGCATTTACATACCTGGACAAAGAAATGGTGAAGAAAGTAGTAGTCACTTTGATAAGACCAAGATTGGAGTATGCAGTGACGACATGGTCACCAAGTACAAAAAAAAAATGTATAACAAAACTTGAAAGAATACAAAGAGCAATTACGAAATTGGCACCAATGCTCTCAGAACTATCATATGAGGAGAGACTGGCAAAACTTGAGCTACAGACATTAGAGCAAAGAAGAGAGAGAGGAGACTTGATAACTATTTATAGAATCATGAAAGGTATAGAAATTATTGATAGAGAGGATCTAATAAAATGGGATGGTAGAGATACAAGAGGACACTGAAAGAAAATAAAAAAAGACAATTATAGAAGAGACAAGAAAAAGAACATCTTTTACCGTAGGATAATAGATGCTTGGAACAAGTTAGATGAAAATGTAGTTTGTGCAAAAAACAATACACAAATTTAAAAACAGTCTAGATAAAACAAGATATGAAGAAGGGACACCACAAACATACCTCCCCTTCCCGTAAAATACAACTAGGCAAAGACAACTAGGTAAATACACACACCAGTAAAAACTGAAAAATTACAAACACTGGCAAGCAAGATTCATAACCTACTTGTGTTTTCATTGAAGGAAAGTACCACAAGACTGGAAAAATACTAATGAAGTACCAATCCATAAAGAAGGAAAGAAGGAGAAATCACTGAGCTTCAGACAGATGTCCCTGACTATTATTATAGTAAAATTGTGTGAATGAATTGAGAGATGGGTGGATTTAATGACTTGAAGGAAAAGAACATTTTGGCGCCAGTACATAGTGCATATCATCATCATCATCAATTGGGAGCATATGCAAGGGGGCTCATTATTTTGTTTCCATGGTATCACCAGTCCTCATGGTCTCTCTCATCAATGCCCCATGCAGGCACCCTCCTAACCTGGGGTCCAAATGGTCTCATCTTCCTATGCAGTTACTCAAAACTGTGATCAGGACCTATAATGACTCTGCAAAAAGAATATCATCAGCAGATACAAGATCATTGACCTTAGTGTTGCCAATACATGCTTTGCAACAACAATGATCTACAACTCCGTCTTATACCCAATCCATGCATGTGTTGAAAAGTGTTGAAAATTAATAGGTAAGAAGCTGGACATGCCTCCTCATACTTTTTAGCACTCTGTCCCAGAATATAAGGATGAACAGACAGCAGACAATAACACATGCAACCTGTGGATCATGGCCTCACCTCAAGCTTTCATGAACTCCACATTGATGTTGTAGATGCCAGCTGCTTTTCTTCGCCTTTTTGCTCAATAAGTGTTTTGCATTATGAGTAAGATTTGGGAACAAATTGGGCTCATTTAGCTACCTAAGAGTAGGATGTCAGGATGGAGGGCATTTGAGTCACTTAACTGTTAGAACTGGTACCTGTAATGCTCCTGATCTGGAGTTATGAGTAGAAAATAAACTCCAACTCAAAAAATAAATAAATAAATAAGAATAATGGTCAAACCCTCAAAAAGGCCATTGGTGAAGTATTAAGTGGAAAGTGAGACACTTCAAAGAGCAAAGGCGGAAAAGGATATGGGAGAATTGGTCATGGATAACCTGTCCTCTAACAAATGTTGCAAGGTTGTGGGCAAGATATGCAGATTGGTGACAAACATGAAAACAGACCTTAACTACAAAGACAAAGAGGTGGAAAAAAATCAAAGAATGGCTTACTCACCCTAGATTAAGAATATGCAGCTGTGATGGGGTCCTCACAAAAAGTGGCAGATATAAACAACACTGAGAGAATACAAAGACCAATGACCAAATTTGTTTCCAGCCTTGTAGATAAGCCACACGAGGACTAAAAGTATCAGACCTGCCATCATTGAAAGAAATAGGAGAAAAATGTGACATAGTCACAATGTTCAGGTCATTAAAGGGAATGGATGGAAATGACAAAGAAGATCCTGGTTAGGGAAGGGGGAGGAATGCCACAAGGAGATGGGAACATACTGAAAAAGACTACATATCTGAGGGATGTCAAGAAATGCAGTTTTGTGTCCAGATATGTCAACTGGGAAAGCCTACATAATACAGCCCAAGTTAGAAATATAAACAACTTTAAAGTTAGGTGAGATTGATGGAGAAAAGGGGATGGGACTGTTCGATCATAGCTCCTTTTCTGTGAACTACAAATAGGTAAATGCGGGTATAGGAGCACAAACTTAACATTTTTTTACTCAAGATTAATTGAGATAATACAAGAAAGAGATGGCTGGGCAGATTGCGCCTTCTTGGACTTGCAGATGTCTTTTGATAAAGTACCACATAAAAAGTTAATAAGAAAAATTGAAATAATAGGAGCAATACAAGGTAAGCCACTGGAATGGATGAAGGATTTCTTAAGTGGGAGAAAAATGAGAGTGGTACTTAGAGACAAAAATTTTAACTGGGAAGATGTGATAAGTGGTGTCAGGCAAGGCTCTGTATTGGCTCCTTTAATGTTTGCCATATATATAAATGATATGGATGAGGGAGTGAAGTGTTACATGAACTTTTTTTGCTGACGATGCCAAATTACTCAAGATAGTAAGCACAGAAGATTGCAAATCACTACAAGAAGACCTGGACAAAATATGGGAATGAAGTCAGAGGTGTGAAATGAACTTTAACATTAAGAAATGTAGTATAATAGAATTTGGAAAAACCAAAAATAGAATATCAGGTCAATATAAAATTGGTAACAAGGAAGTAAAAAAGTCAACTCAGAAAGGGACCTGGGAGTGATTATCTCAAGTGACTTAACACCTGATAAACATGTCAATAAATTAGTTGGAGAGACTTTTAACTTATTTAGATACATGAAAATGGCCTTTGACTACATGGATGAAGAAATGGTAAAGAAAATAGTGGTTGCATTAATAAGACCTAAACTAGAGTATGCTGCAACACTATGGCCACCTAGCAAAAAAAAAAACATAAGAAAATTAGAAAGAATTCAAAGAGCAGCAGCAAAAATGGCACCTACAATCTCAAATTTGACATACGAACAAAGATTGAGCAAAATTACATTTATCAATACTGGAACAGAGAAGAGAAAGAGATTATTTTTTGACCATTTACAGAATTATGAAAGGGATGGAAATTCTTGATAGAGATGACTTATTAAAATGGGACAGAAGAGAAACAAGAGGACACGAAAAGAAGCTAAAGAAGGACAGTTACAAAAGAGATTTGAAAAAGAATAGTTTCCCACATAGAGTGAATGATGTCTGGAACAAACTAAATGGAGAAATAGTGAGTGCCAAAACTATACAAGATTTTGAGAATAAACTGGATGCGGAGAGATACAAAAACGGGTCACTACGAGCATAGCTCTCATCCCATAAAATACAATTAGGTAAATACAACTAGGTAAATACACACATCTGAATCCAAGTTTGCTAAATACACAAACAGGACCCCCTCCTCCCACACTCACAAGTTTACTTCTAGTGTTATGTATTGTAGATTAGGTAAACATATTATGTTTTGTCCTACCTGTTCCCTAAGCGTTTCCTTGTCTGCATCAAGTACTGTCTTGTAAAGCTCCAATCGGTTGCAAGCCTTGTACTCAGGTTTTCCAGGGAGACCAAGGTCACTGTAGTACATGCGAAGAATCTGGGACAATCTTAATGTCGGAGTGAACGAGGGCTTGGCCTTGGCAATGAGAAGAGCTTGAAAGGCAAAGACACCACAAAAAGTCAACCTCAAAGCCACTGAGTCGGTGCTGCGGTTAATGTGTTCAAGGATAACCTTCTCTATCATAAGAATGAACCCAGAAAAAAGTCTCCCCCCCACCTCCCCTTCAGCCCTTATTCCCCTCCTAGATTCTTCTTTGCAGTCGTCTGGGGTCAACCTGAGGAAAAGTTTACGGGGATACATTTTCCTGTTGAAGAGGCTATCTTGACCCATTTCATGTAAATATGAATACGTCAGACTTATATAAAAAAAAAAAAAGGAAGTGATGATAAATCAGGAGTTTGCCTAGAAACTTAGAATTTATAAAGCAAATTGGGCACCTGTTCACCATTTCAGAATACCACCTTCCTTCCTCCCCTTCCCCCACTTACAAAATTTTAACTTCAAAGTGTGAAATATATTATTTTTCTTGTATATCTAATCTGTGTCAGAAAAATGCAATGTCATATAGATTCTATAACCAGTACAATTTTTTTGTTTTAGTAAGATCAACATTCAAATAGTTTGACATTGTTCCTCTAATAAAGGCTCCTATAGTTCCTTGTCTCTTTTGTATCATCTTCCTTGTCTGCAACAAGTTCTTGACACTGACAATACCATTGTTGTTGAAAGATCTTGACCATGTGAGGTACTCCTCGGAATACACAAGATGACTGTACTACTCACCGTCTATGCCAGCGAAGATCTCTGCCTGAGTCATGTGGGTGAACGTTTTCTGCTCGAGGGAGTACTGGCGTGGACAGGCGGTACAGTTTCCAAAGATCCCCCTGTCCCCAAGGAATTTCCCTTCGTGACTCAGGTAGAAGAGTTTATTGAGAAAAGACACCTGTGCGATGTCCCCTGTGGTGATGATAATCAGCATGTCAGGCTACCACAAAGGTCTGGATTCTCCAACAACCCAGGGTTTTCCTTTTGTGACTTACTCTACAAGCTTTGTTCTGACTGGCATAAGGCTTTTTTTTTTTTTTTTTTTTAACTTGGGGAGAGACTCGAAATGGAAAGTCTCAACCCCATGCTGCCCCAGTTTCATCCCACCCTCCCTACACAAAATAGAATCATATATAGTTAGCTAGAACAATATTTGTGTAATGTTCTATCTGCTCAAAAGGTTTTAAGAACAAATTGACTGAATTCGAGGAATGTTTACCTGAGGATAATTCTGGAGAAGAATTTGGAAACACAAGAAACTAAAGGCCACCTTTTCTGGGTCGTCCTTGACTTTACCTGCAATTGTGAAGGCATGGAGCGGGAGAATGGACGACCTCTTCATTTCATCTTTCATGAATTCAATTTCTTCACTATCAAAGACACTCTGGATGGTCTTTGAGCCACTCTGGTCCATTGCCATGATCCCTGTGGAGATGTGAAATACCATTAAGAGCCAGAGATTCATCTGAATATGAGGTTGGTGTTAGTCAGGACAAAATGATCAAGCATTCAATATACCGAGTTACCTTTAGGCCCCTCTGAGACACAGAGGTTCCTTTCAGATGAATGAAATCATCAATTGTTGGCTAGAACGAGATACTGAAAATTCCAGTACAATGTTGTAATGTGCTCAGACACTTTCCATTCTACTAATGTCCAGTTGCATGCTGGAGACAACAACCCCCTCTGGCTATAAAATTTCTGGCTTCTAGCAGTACCACCTGCTTCATCTATTTATTATATTGTGAACCTCTCCAAATAAAACAGAATATTCTCTCTTGTTCACCTCAACTTCTTGTTCCCTTGGGCAAATCTGAAGGACCTCACAAAAGCACAAATCCTATGTGGGCTGGCTTAGCTAGTTGGGTTATATCAGTTCAGCCCATCACTCAGACATAGTTGGTCAGGCAGCCATTTCCTCCTCTACCTGATAAAGCTGTGTTACCTCTCTCGAAATAAAACAAGGACAAATCTCTTGTTATCTTACTATTACTCCAGTCATGTAGCACAACAAATTGCATGTACACGTTACATTGCATGTAGGTTTCAATGGAATATAGAAACTCTGAGAGGAAGTGTAGAAGTACAGTTTGATGTCAAAACTCATCTACAACTAGGTGATATGCCCTGTGATCTGTCAACAGCATGAATGAAAAAGAATTCTAGTGAGGGGAAGTTGAACTATCTATGAGTCTATGGCCACCCAACCCCATTATGAGCCGCTAAATCGTGCGTTTGCCATGCATAGTATCCCTGTAGGAGGTGGAAGTGGAGTCCTGGAGGCTGTGTGATGTCCCACTGCTGTGGTTGCACTGAGGTTCCCCCAGTAAACATTTGATCCCTGATGGGCAGGACGGATGTCCTCTCCTGGTTTGGAGAGGCAAATTGGCTAGGATGCCTGACTTGAACCTGTGAGTTAAACATTCAGCTACAGCCTTGGTCAACACTGCAAGGTCCATGTCTGTCTCCCTCTGTTGCCAAGGTGGTGAGTGTATATACTCTCCTGCGACCCCCGGGAATGTTGGGGAAAAGATGTATACCTAAATCATAGTCTCCCTTCATTTGGGAGTGGTGGGTGGGTGCATGGGAGGAAAAATCTCATACTATATACATGTCATCTAGACATGGCATTTATGGTAGGGATGGGCTTGCAACCTACCTCCTGTCAGAACCACCAAGCCTGCTGTGAGCATTGCTGGGGATTTGCAAATAAGAATGCACAGATGTTAAGCCAAGCTCCAGATAAACCTTCAGTAGGCTCTCCGTGTGGATGAATGGAACATTCTTTACCTCTCCCAGGACTGACTACCCTTTTTATCAGCAAAACTCAGTAGCCTTCTAATGGAAAATGTGGCTCTCTCAGAGATGAAGAGCCCCAGCAATTGATTGGTAGTGATGGTTCCGGCTGCATCAATGGGGCCCACCACATGGGAGTAGCTCTGAATATCTACCCGACGATAGTACACTGTTGTAGAGGCTACTCTAGTTGGTGAGGCTAAAGAATATCTTAGGCTTCCTCTCTCTTATCACAGTATATGCTCCAGCTGAGTTATGAACTTGAAGAGACATCCATGTCACAGGACATACAGTCAACTCTCAATTAACACGAGTTTTACTAACGCGTTTTCGATTTAACACGAGTTAATTTTTAAGGAAAATGTTTAAATAACACAACAATTTCGATTTAACACGATTTGAATTTGACGGTAAGAACATTGAGAGGGTCTCAGCGCGGTCAGTTTCACGCGCTCTGTTTTGATCTGTCTGAAGCTAGCCCGCACTGTGAGTGGAAGTGTCTGTATACAAGTTACAGAGAAATGAATAATTTAGTTAGAGATTGTAAACTTTCGTTTTCTGTTTTACACCAAAACAAAAAAGAAAACGGTATCACCAACCCACAATTAATGGTAAACTGTTTTTTAAATGTATGGACCGTGATTAGAAGTCATGAAAGCTTGAAAAATTGTTACAGAGAAATGAGTAGTTTAGAGATTGTAAACTTTCGTTTTCCGTTCTACACCAAAACAAAAAAGAAAAATGTGTCACCAACCCACAATTAATGGTAAACTAATTTTTAAATGTATGGACCGTGATTATTAGTCATAAAAGCTTGAAAATTTGTTACAAAGAAATTAATAATTTAGAGATTGTAAGCTCGTTTTCTGTTCTACGAGTGCCCGGGAGTCGGAGGAAGAGGCGAGTGAGGCGGAGAGTGGCTGGTGACGAGTGCGCACATAGAATAAATGTGTACTACAAATAAATGCAAAGAAGGTGTTTTTTCTGTAACCTACAAATGTATTAATAATGTGTTTGTTCAAGTTCAGAGTAACAAAATCCCAAAATAGACAAGACTTTCCCAGTGTCCAGGAACCTACCCCCCCCCCCTATTACCATTATCTCCTATGGGAAAAATATGTTTAACAAACGCGATTTTGATTAACACGACGTCTCCAGGAACGTAACCTCGCGTTGAGAGTCGACTGTACTTGTTTTGGGCGGCCTCAGTGCGGTTACTGGCATTGACAGAGCTGACTATAAAGTATGAACTGTCCCCAATGGCTCAGGAATCAGGAACAATAACAGTTCACTCCTCAATTGTGCAAAGTCAAGAAAGTTGAGGTTTGCCGTTTCCTGATTCCAGAAAAGAGAGCCACACTGATGAACTTGGCATTACAGTGCCGGAGTGCCAATGGAAATCAACCACATACTTGCTAGCACATATTGGAGGATCCTGCAAAACTAGAGCCTGCCAGAGAGCAGAGTTTTTGGAGTTAATCAACTTGTAGTCACAACACTCAGACTGCGTTTCAAGTCCAGGAGAATTAAATTAACCTGGATTTAATATCGGTAAGCTCAGAGGTAATGCATGTGCCCAGATGCATGTAGCATCAATATCTAATTGGTTCAAAGTGCAACTTTGAGTACCCTGAAGAGCTGTGAGACACCTGCAAACGTGAAACTTTGAAAGCTGCCGAGAAATACACTGGAGATTGCACATAGTCAAGGAATAATGCGGCGTCATGCAAGACACTGGAAGGTAGAGAGGTGGGCTGAACTACCAGAATTGCTGGAGACGTGGGCCGATATAGGACTCGGCAATGGAGGACTAGAGTTTTCTTGACAATGGGTAAGAAGTGGTACATGAGGGGAATCGCTGAGGATGTCGAGGGTCATTTCAATGCAAGTGACATCAAACCTGTTTGCTGAGCCTTGAAGAAATTCTGCTCCAAGTCTGACCCAGGGAGCACAGTCCGAACAGCTGATGGGCAGTTAGGGTCAGATGTGGAAGGATGTAACCTCTTCAAGTACTTTGAGCAGTTTCTAATGGACTACTAGCAGCCATCTTACTCTTACTGGTGTTTGTGTGGCAGTTACCAATCCACAGATAAATGAAACTCCACCCTCCTTAATGGAGGTCAGAGAGGCTGTAAGTTGAAGAGTGGAAATCGGCCGGCATCTGCAATGTCAGTGCAGAGTTGCTGTAAGCCATGGGTGAGGCCAGTGTTTGGGCTGCATGCTGTTCTGTCCACTGTTTGACAATCCATTACCATTCCCTCTAACTAGAAAAGAGGTCTGGTCATCCCTGAGAGAGGAAATGGGACCTGCAGGACTGCAACAACAACTACGGTATTACAATGTTCGATGTGCCAGGCAAAGTGCTTGCCCATCTATTGCTGACATGGGTTCGTTTTCATCTGTTTATGTTTCGAAGCCCTGAACAGTCTGGGTTCACACTGCCTCCCTCACCTTACTTTTACTTCTCTCTTCCTCTTGTATCTCTCATTTGCTTCCCTATTTCTACTTGACAACCAACCCTCATCCGCTCGCTTTTTTCTACTACTATCTTCACCTCTTCATCACACCATCCACTACCCTTCCTTCTATTCGCTCCCATCATCTTCATCCCACATATCATCTTTGCGAACTCTGTCACTTCCTCTTTGAAACACAATTATTTTTCTTCTATTCCTACTTTCCCTTTATCCTTCACTACCTTCCACACTTCTCTTAACTTCTCCTAGTATTCTTTTATTTTTTCCTTCTCATGCAATTTAATTTCCAACACCTCTCATCCTCCCACCCTTTCCCCCTTCGTCCACTTTTCCTTTACACTCAATTTTCCTTCAACCAGAAAATTACCTGAAAAATAATATATGTACATACACATACATACACACAAAAAAACACACACACAATGGGGGTTGCAAGTGTGAATAATATAACTTGGTGCCAGACAGACAGTACCTCCCAGAAGTGTTCCTGCAGCAATGGGGCCCGATGGAGTTCGCAAGACGCCGTTCTCAATTGGGTGTTTGGCCGGTGGGATTTCTATGCTGTAAACGTTGAGTCCATCATTAAAATTAGGGTACACTGGCAACTGAGACTGAGCCAGCATATTCTATAGTTGTAACTATAGATATTAGACTACCGTTGGTTAAGTTAGGGTACATTGGCCACTGTGTCTGAACCAGTTTATTTTATATATTACTAAAGGATGACATACCAAACATAGAAAGACAGACATACACAAGAACAGCTCAATTCACTTGGGAATGAAAACCCTATGACGTCATCTGGAGGCTGGACAGCCAACTGTGTCTCAGGAAAGCCCACCACACCTCTCCATGACGTCATGTCGTTGGCTTTCTTCCAGAGTTGAAATGCCCTGGACTTGTATCGACTTTGCTCAAGCCAGGAGGACATGAAGAGCGAACTCACCCTCTTCGTCTCCTTTTCCTCCTCTGGACGTTCTCCCAGTTCTCGTCCGTTCCCTCGAAGGGGTGTGTCTCGACACTGTGCGAGAGCGCTCGGTAGAGGGCGCACTGACGGCCACACGCCCCAGCAGTCCAAGAACAAGGAAGGAACACGTCAGAATTGTTAATATTTAAGGATTTAATTTCGCTCTCGTGCCTGACGGGATAGAATCGCCTGCCGGCATAAAGGATAGAAGATAAAGTACCGCCCGGCAAGGAAGGGCGAAGGGGGGGGGGCAGATTCTGAGAGTAAAATCAGCACTTTAGGGGGAGAGAGAGAGAACAAGAAAAGCAGAGCGAGAGGTGGTGCGGAAGGAAAAGAATGGGGAAAAGAAAGAGAGAAGGGAGAATGAAGAGAAACGGAAGAAGAAAGGGGAAAAAGAGGGAAGAGAGAGAGCGAGGTGGGGACAACCAACGAGAAATCAAGATTCAAGACTCCACTGATCGCACAGATCGATGTTAAAGATTTTTTCTAACAGTATTATCACCAAAATGGCTTTGTTTTAACCCACCCCCAACAACTGACCATACTTATTCCATCTAAACCAAACACCTCAGAATTGTATTTATCCATTTAATTTTATTTATTGTTATTGTTTTAAAAAGGAAAGGGGCAACCCTGGCTTATTGATGGGGCATCACTCACCTCTTCCCTGGGTTCATACATGTCTTCGGGAACTGTCTCAAACAGCGACACAAACCGCTTGTTCACCTCTTGTTTCTCCTTCTCCTCTGGAGTTTGCCACTGCCCCCAATGAGGATTCTTGTCCACCCTATATACGACACCATCATGCTTATATCTGAAAAAATACACACACATATATATATATATATGAACATACACGCTCAGACGCGTATGCACATATACACCAGTGATTTGTTCCATAAAGCTGGTGGCACACTAGGTTGCACGCTACTTCATTTGAGTAGAAACGACTTCGGTTACAATATTCTAGACTTCCGGAAGAACATCTCAACAATGTGTCTAACATTCATATTCTAGGTTTAACTTCTCTTAGTTCGTCATTCAGCTTCTCACTATATTACTTTAAAAAAATTCTGTCATACATTTACCCCATTTCACATCTGCTCTCCTCTTTGCCTCCTATATCTTATGCTTTTCTTCTCTTTTCCTCGTACCTCTCATATGATTCTCTCATCCTATTTTATAATCAATCTGTGAATGCTCCCTTCTTCTCTTCTACAACCTTCTTTGCTTCATCATCCCACCACTCACTACCCTTCCTTCTATTTCCTCCCGTCCTCCTTGTTGCACACACCATATTTGGACACCTTGTGACTCCCTCCTTGAACCATCCCCATTCCCTCCAGTCCTAGTTCTACTCTATCCTTCACTCCCTCCCACTCCTCTCTTAGCTTCTTCTTTAACTCCTTTTCTTTCTCACACACACATACATACATATATATATATATATACATGCATCCATGCATGTGTGTGTGTATATATATATGTGTCAGAATTCATTCCCTGTCGACTGTGCAGATGTCGGCATCCTGTATGTAAAGTTGATTTTGTAACAGGACTGTGACCTTACAGTAGGACAGCAACTGGGACATTCGCATGCCATAGACATGCTTCTTCTTCTGGGTCTGTGCTAAGAAGTATTTGTTGTAGTAGAGATCATGTAGTGTCACACATATTGCAATGTATAGTGATGTTGTGTGAGCGTGATATGGGGATTAGACCAGGGAGAGGTCCCGGTATGTCCCCGAGGACTATGCTGAGCTTGATCCTTCTCGTACCTTTTAAGAAGGGCATTGGCTATATCATACGGGCTCTTGTAGCTTTCTGTCCTTTCCCACTTCTCGATGAGGTAGATCAGGTTGTTGAGATTGCTTGGCATACGCTGTTCCGTCAGGTCCCTCTCTGTGTGGCATTTGTAGAAATTGTGATTCTTGTCCCAACCCTCTGAAAAGACAATGATAATAATAATAGTAATAATAATTAGATAAATGAATAATATATGAATAGATAAATAAGCAGTCGTAGTAACGTATGAACCATCAATTAAGCAAAAATCTGGAAAAATTGTGGTAGTATTTTGAACCTATTCCGACCACCAAGTCTCAGCCCCTCATAGCTTTATCCTCAAGTGAAGGTGACAGACACTCAAGACAAGTCGTGTGAGAGGTGATTCTCCCCAAAAGTCTTTCTTGTCTGACCATACATGCAAAGGTCTGTCACTAGTCTTACAAGAAAAAAGTACATTTCATTATATCTTCAATACATTTGGGGTCAGGTGGGGCAACTGTCCTAGAACTTCATAACCTAGTACCACTTGTCGCATGGTCAGATCGTCGGCGACTAAACTGGCTACACTACCGGTCATCCACCAGTGAGGAGGATATACTGGACACCCATATAGAGGAAAAAAGAATCCATCAAAAGGGCAGACGATCTCTCCGAGTAAAATGCCATCCAACCCCGCTATGGGTCATTAACCTACGAGTTTGCTGCGCATGGCATCCCTGAAAGGCCTGGACCCCCTGAGCCTGAGTGATGTCTTAGTATTGTATTTACTTAGTTGTATTTTACGGGAAGAGCTATGCTCGTGGTGCCTCGTCTCCATATCTCATTTTATGTAGACTGTTTTTAAATTCGTGTATCGTTTTTGCACACACCACATTCTCATATAATCTGTTCCAAACATCTATTATCCTGTGGGGAAAGCTGTTCTTTTTCGGGTCTCTTCTATAATCGTCTTTCTTGATTTTCTTTCCATGTCCTCTTGTATCTCTACCATCCCATTTTATTAGATCCTCTCTATCAATAATTTACATGTCTTTCATGATTCTATAAATAGTTATCAAGTCTCCTTTCTCTCTTCTTTGCTCCAATGTCTGTAGCTCAAGTTTTGCTAGTCTCTCCTCATATGATAGTTCTGAGAGTGTTGGTGCCAATTTCGTAATTGCTCTTTGTATTCTTTCAAGTTTTCTTATACATTTTTTGTACTTGGTGACCACGTCGTCGCTACATACTCCAATCTTGGTCTTATCAAAGTGACCAGTATTTTCTTCACCATTTCTTTGTCCAGGTATTCCTTTGTCCAAATTCCATTATACTATACTTCTTAATCTTGAATTCTATCTCCCACTTCCTACTCCATTCCCATACATTATTGAGATCACTCTGCAGCGACTCACAATCTTCTTCGGTGTTCACTTTCTTCAACATTTTTGCATCGTCTGCGAAGAAGCTCGTATAACTTTCAATTCCTTCATCCATATCATTAATATATATATAGCAAACATTATTGGGGCCAGTACAGTTCTTTGTGGAACTCTACTAATCACCTCATCCCAATTGAAATGTTTGTCTTTTATCGCCACTCTCACTTTCCTTTCATGCAAGAGGTCTTCCATCCACTTAAGTAGTTTACCCTGTATTCCTCCTGCAGTTTCTATTTTTTTTTTTTTAGCAATTTCTTATGTGGCACCTTATCAAAAGCCCATCCATCTTTCTTGTATTATACCTATTAGTCTTGAACAGAAACACATCAAGTTTGTGACACATGATCTTCCTTGTCTAAATCCAAACTGCCTCGGATTTGGCACATAATTTTTTTTCCAAATGTTTTACCCATCTAATTTTGATCATTCTTTCACAAACTTTAGCTACCGTACTTGTAAAAGAGACCGGTCTATAGTTTATAGGGTCTTCTTTGTTTCCCCCTTCTTTTTTTAACCTATCCACTACACCACGAGCTTTCCCCTTCCCTACTAATACAACACAGGTACTCCCCCGTCGTTGAAATCCACGAAATTTGCGTTTTTTCCAGAGTTCCAATCTTTGCCGTCTGTCCGACGCGCGCGCGCGCGTGTGTGTGTGTGCATAAGATTACAGCACTACCCACAGATCGGGCATACATGAGCCCCGACCTCTCAGCCGGGAGGGCAATAACTGTCGATCACGAGTCCAACAAGGTGATCTAAGACCGTAGTGAATCACACACAGCTATTTTTATCTGCATACACACTTGCGCCTGTCAACCAGTGGCTCTATTATCGTGAGTCATCTTAGAATTAAACTTAAGGGATTTACTCATTTCATCTCAGGGAGCAGACGTTGGTCACCTTCAGCTCATTTTGATGGAAAGAAAGAAAATAGAACTTACCTGCTCTTGAAATTAGCAGGAGACATCCGAATAGTATCACTTGCTTCATTCTGAAATAAAGAAAACGGAGACATTTACTTTAGGGGTCAGGAAATTAAGGGAAAAGTGTATTACCCATCTTGCTGAATCTGCAACCTTCCCCCGCCTTTTCCTTCCTTCTAGCTGAATAAAATAGTCTGCTGCTTGGTCCCATAGAATTTGGGGCCTCTGTAGAGCGAAACATTCCTGAGATGTTTTGTAAAGATGGGGTGGGGGGCGAGATGGGACAATGCTGTTTCATCCTGAAGATCTCTTGATAGATGAAAACGTTTGTTCTTCAACTATTTCATTTCCCATTAGTCTCTTAAGATATCTTTAGTCATGTGTTTAATGTGGTTTATGGTTATATATATATATATAATATATATATATATATATTATATATATATATGTATATATATATATATAATATATATATATATATATATATTTTTTTTTTTTTTTTTTTTGAGCACAGGTTTCCTCTCAGACTAAAGATACATTTTTATCAACCAGTCACTGGGACCCATTCAGTGTTGTACAAATACTTTCCCGCGTTCGGATACTTACCAATTGTACTATCATAGTGGAGATGGGTTGAACGCAAACTTTCGTGTATGTGTATGTAACTCGAGTATACAAATATGTAAGAAAAGTTGCGCTCAACTTATATCTCTCTTGATGGTGTAGTGGTCAAGTCACCACAAGCACTGGACACGTGGTGGCCTTGGTTCGAGTCCCCGGGCGTACCACGTTCAATTTCTGCATGTGCCTCCACGGTTCTTCCGATGTTGATGGCTTAGAATTAAAGTGCTGGTTGATAAAAAAAAAATGTGTGTGTATGTATATATATATATATATATATATGTGTGTGTGTGTGTGTGTGTGTGTGTATTGTGTGTGTGTATGTATATATAAAAATGTGTATATATATGTATATATATATACATATATGTATATATATATACATATATGTATATATATATACATATATGTATATACATATACATATATGTATATATTTTGTATATGCTTGTATTTATATAATTTATATATATATATTTATATATATATATATATATATGTGTGTGTATATGTATATATCATATATATGTATATATCGTAGCACATTGGTAAAATTATTCTAATAACCCACTTTCAGAGAATAGGCGAAAGTAAAAAGATCCGTATACTTCGATCACTATCTGTGATCCTCTTCAGTATATGTGTTACGGAGTGGAAACATATATATATATATATATATATATATATATATATATATATATATAATACAAAAGTAGTGGGGTGAACAGGTAAGGACGGGACTCAGGTCACGTGTTCGGCGCTACGTGGACATTGGTGGATTTTGTCCTCAATTAGTGTAGAGCAGGGATTCTCAGCCTTGCTTGGATCATGCACCCCTTTCACCCTTTGCCAGGATGTCATTCCCCCCTCCTTTCCAAGATTGCCTGTTTCAAAAGGTGCATTCTAAATAATATGCAGATATTATCGCACAGCGTAACACTTTTCTAATCCTAAGATTAACATGGGTCAGCACTGGTATAATTCCAGCCCAGGTGACAGGCCAGAGCCTATATTTGCTTTCCTCACTCCGTAAACTTAATGTGGTCACAATTCACCCCCAGAAAACCCAAAATTCACCCCTGGGGGTGAAAATCACCCCTAATGAGAACCCCTGGTGTAGAGGGTAGCAGTCTATTTACAGCTAAGGAAGTTATACAATCTGGTGACCATTAGCCATTGGATGTATTGGGAAAATTGGGAAAATTATTTATCAAAGAAGATTCTTTTCTTTTTCTTCTAAAACTGCATTTAGATTTATAAATGATTTCTGCGTCGTCCCAATTTTAATTGGCGACATGCTGAAATACGACGGAGTTTTCTTGTCCATATTTGACTGAGTACTTGTGTTCTTTGACCCTGGTGGTGAGGTCTCTACACGTTTGTCCCCAACATATATCACTACAATCTAAACAAGGTACTTTATAAACTCCAGGAGTTGTATCAATCTTTGGTCTGTGATGTACGAGATGTTATATAAATGCATGTATATATATTTATTATATATGTTTGTATATAAGATTGTCAATCGTTCCGCCGAGGGCACCTACGTGAAACGTGGTATGTACTGTATTTCATCAAATCCTTTATGCATTCCGTGCTTGGCTCTCGTCGAGAACGGACCTACACCTGAAGGTGCGAAACTATCGCCGTCAACTACTTAAATCCAGTGCTCGTCGTTAACGACTCGTACCGGCTGTCTCAAGTTGTGTTACAGTGCTACAAACTACTGCGCGCTAGTAAATCAGCCTACTTTCTTATCAAGGCCCTCCCTTCCTCGATGGAATACTCGGGGTCGGAAGCGGCATCCAGCTTAGAGCAGGACTTAATGATTTCCGACACTGATGACGACATTAGTGTTAACCACTGGCCCGACCTGCCTCGTCCTACCTCCACTCCCCATCACCCTCCAACAACCACCCAGCATGATACCCACCAGTCTACATCGCTCCCCAGTACCAAACGGCGGGCCGACGACACCTCTACCTTCCCCGCAGGAGAATGTCAACCGCCTGCTGCCAAGACGATCAAGGGAACCTCAAGTGAGTGTAATAAGGCTCCTATTCGCCCTACCCTGCCTAATCACAGTCCTACTCCCGTTGCCCCCACCCGACCCTCACCCGCCCTTCCAGCATTTGCTCCCCGAGACAAGTATATTAAGTTGGCCTTTAGCGGGAACCCATCCACAGAAGTTAAACTCCGCTGGCTGTCAACTATCACCAAGACTTTCCACCTGCAACGGGATACGGCCGAGGTTAAGATGGCTGCACTCACCTCTCGATTCATCTACATATCAAGACAACGCACAGACATCCTGGACCGAGTTACTACAAATGAATTTATGTCACTGCCTCTTCTCCCTCAAGACTCCCCCGAAAGACCTCGTAAGTACCCCCAATACCTGCTCACTCGCTATCCCGTTGACGTGGATCACAAGCTTGCCCTACAGCTCCCAGGAGTACACTCAGCCAGGCGCTTCATGCAGAACGGTACCCCCATCAACCGCATTGTTATTGTGTGGAGCCTCCCCGAAACACCCCCCGACACCATTACCTTTGACTTCCTCCCTCTCCTCCCCCCGTGTCAAGTCCAAAGACTCCGTGACGACCGACCCTGGTGCTACAGGTGTTGGGGTATCGGTCACATATCCAGGTACTGCTCCGCCTCCCCTAAGTGTGCCTGGTGTGCCGCCGCCCATGAATCCAGAGAATGTCCCGTCCGAAGTGCGCCCCCGCCCCCATCTGCGACTACTTCCACCTCTGAACCTCCACCACAGCCGAACCCATCACAATGGAAGTGCCCCCGATGTCTACAGCCAGGTGTCAACGTCTGGCACGGCTGTACTCGGCGCCAGACCCAGACCAATGGCCCCACCTCAGCCCCACCACCTCCTCCCGCCCGGACTGACCTCTCTGCTCCCACCCCCCCTCAGCAAGACGCTGCCCTCCGTAAGGCCGTTGCAGCCCTTCAGGCGCGATGTGCAGCACTCGAGGACCGCTTCGCCTCCATTGACACCAGGATTGACAGCCTTGTCTCAGCCCAAACTACTACTGCCACCAGACTCTCCACACTGGCGGAATCCCAACAAACCCTCGTCTCCTCCATCTCCATGCTTGCCGAGAGAATGGAATCCATTGCAACTCGTCTCGACAAACTCTGTAAGTTACAACCCAGTACTAGCCAGTCTTCCTCGAATCGTCCATCCACCTCCACACTCCGGTCTCCTACTAGCAAACGCAACGTTCGTAACTAACATTCACCTAGACCTCCTTTCATGGAACATCAATGGTATCACCAACCACAAAAAGTACACACAATTGAAGGCATATGTACAGACACATCACCCTTGTGTCATTTTTCTACAGGAGGCGTTTCCAAACCGGCCCAACACTGCACCACAGGCACCCTCCCTTCCCGGATATATCCCCTATATTCATACGATACGAAACGGTCTTCTAACATACATACACAATACACTGATACACCGTCTTCTGCGCTCCTCTACAGACCCTGACGTAACATTCCAACTCTTCGAGATAGAAATTGGGGGCGGAATCCTACAGCTCTGCAATATCTACTCTGCTCCCGCACGTCTTCGTCCAACCACTCTTCCACCACCTACGATAAAAGGTATAATATACGCAGGGGATTTCAATGCTCGACATCCTGCATTGGGAGATCGTCCTGGCACCACTAACCGCCCTGGTGTTCACCTACTATCCTTCATCCGACAACATCATCTGACCCGCTGGGACATAGGTGGCGCCACACACTCCCGGGGAGGCACCCTGGACCACGTCCTCACCTCTGGCTTGGTATCATCCCGCATCCAGTGCTCCTCAGTACCTGCATTATTCTCAGACCATATTGCTCTTCTCTTCCTACGATACCTACACCCCCAATCACACGCCAAAGCCTCACCATACCCCACAAATACTCCCCGACGTACATTTCATACATGACCTGCATACTACCTACCTTAGACTGTTCCTCCCCCGACCAGTTATACACTAGCCTTGTCTCCGCCACCCACGACTTTTACAGGCTTTACGTATCACGACCCCACCTCCAACGTCGCCCTCCTCCTCACTCGTGGTACCTAGACACCCGACTTCAGGACGCACAGAAAGAAGCGGAGCGCGTTGGACTCATGTTCCAAACTAACCCATCTCCTGAACTACTTCATCGTTACCAGCAATCCAGAGACGATTTGACAACCCTCCTAGAATGTGTAAGTACTGACTCCTGGAAGAGATTCACGGACAGAATTAATCACCAAACTAGTGTAGCCTCCATGTGGCACCTTATTCGCAGGGTAATTAAGAAGACTCCTGCTACTGCCCGTCATCATTCCCCCACCGTATTTGCCGAACAGCTCATCGACACGTGGTCAAACCAGTCCAACCCTGCCAACCTACCTACCCCCGTCCAGGATGCCCTCTCCTCCGGTGCTTTTGCTCGTGGACTCCGCTTAGTACATGCTCTGCTGCAAGAGGATGATGAAGAAAATATACCAATCACTGAAGATGAACTACGACGTGCTCTCTTGAGAGGTAAAGCCACGTCCCCTGGGGATGATGGCATTACCTACAATGTGCTACGATTACTACACCGTGTACCCGGTAACCCCCTCCTTCGCCTCTACAATATGTGTCTACGAGATGGATATATCCCATATGCCTGGACCACGAGTACAATAATCCCCATACCCAAGCCCGGTACAGCAAATTTCAGGCCCATCTCCCTTACATCCTGCTTCTGCAAAGTAATGGAAAGAATCTTGCTCACCCGACTGATGTACCAACTACAAGATCGCCTTTCTCCACGTCTCTTCGGCTTTCTACCCCAACGCAGCACCCATCACTGCCTCGTCGACTTATATTCTCGCCTCTCCCGTGACAGTGTTGTGGCATTTATAGATCTAAAAAGTGCATTTGATATAGCAAACCGAGACGTTATTTTAGATCAATTAATTGACTTTGGAATTAAGGGTAAATTACTACGATGGATTAAGGGCTACCTCAGTAACCGGACCTCCCGTGTCTTCTTTAGCGGTGCCTACAGCTCCTCACGGGATTTTCATCTCGGCACTCCTCAAGGAGGGGTACTAAGTCCATTTCTCTTTAATATACTTATGCATCGTCTCCTCACGTCTTTGCCCACTATTCCTGAGGTCACAATTACATGCTATGCAGATGATCTATGTATTCACTCTACCTCCCCAACACACCTACAACTCTTTCTTACTTCTCTCTCCCAAGCTTCTGCTAACTGTGGCCTTGTTGCTTCCCCACAGAAGAGCAGAATTTTCTCCTAC
>NC_134814.1:2002149-2009649 GCF_046742065.1 Oratosquilla oratoria
AGTCCTTCAGACTTTGAGTAATGATAATGACATTATTATCACCCACGCCGACAAAGGCGGCGGAGTAATTATTTTAAATAAAATTGACTATCTGGACAAAATGTCCGATCTTTTGAATGATGAATCAACATACGAAAGACAACCGGCCGGCAACGCTGATATTGAATCAGCAAGATTCAACACAGAAGCGAGAAAAATCCTACGTAAATCAACCAGGGGAAAAAAGTTGTTAGGATTACTAGAAGAAGCTCCAAAACCCCCGTTAATGCACGGTCTTCCTAAAGTACATAAGGTAAATATCCCCATGAGGCCCATAACTTCAGGGATTGGTAGCGCTCCGCACAGACTAGCGAAATGTCTGGCAAAACCCCTTTCCAACGTCATCGGTTCCATCAGCGGGGCCCATTTAAGAAATTCTTCCGACCTGATCCAGAAACTTAAGGATCTGAATGTAAGTGATAAAAAGTTGGCAAGCTTCGATATAACAGCGTTATTCACAAATGTTTCTATTTTTGATGCCCTAGAAGCAGTGAAGAAAGTAACAACAGATATCGATGATGATATCCTTCCAGTCCCAAGATCTGATTATATAAAACTTATTTCCATGTGTGTCAAATTTGGTTATTTTATGTTTAACAACATTGAATTTAAACAGATTAGAGGTCTCGCAATGGGGAGTCCATTATCTGCTGTCATGGCATGTTTATTCATGGAAGTATTAGAAATGGACAAATACATCAACATCATGGGAAGAGGTACCACTTGGTTAAGGTACGTGGATGACATAATCGTGGTGATGCCAAAAAGAACTAATATAGAAAATAAGTTGAGAAGACTCAACGCTGTGAATAAAGACATTCAATTCACAGTTGAACTAGAAAAAGAGTGTAATTTACCATTTTTAGACACGTTGATACACAGAGGTTCTCAACAGGTAAGTTTCTCGGTGTACAGGAAACCCACCAATAGGGACGACTTTGTCCATTATTTTTCAGCACACAGCAGACGTGTTAAAACGGGTGTTCTAATAGGTTTCTTTCTCAGAGCTTTTCGTATCTGCAGTGAAGAATTCCTAGAGGATGAACTTACTTACATCAAGAATACCTTTAGGAAGCTGAAATACCCCGGAGGTTTGATCACCAGGACAACGAGGAAAGCCAAGAAGATCTACGATGGCTCAAACGTCCGAACCCCGGGAAAGGATAAGACTCATTTTATTTCTGTCCCTAATTCTATAAACACCATAGCTATTGATGATTATTTGTTAAAAGGTGGAATAAATATAGCAAAAATATCTTCCAATAAAATAGGAAAAATATTTAAGAAACATAATAATATGCGTAATAATCTCAGTGTCATTTACCGTATTCCATGCAACGGTTGTCCATCATCTTATTTCGGTGAGTCAGGTCGAGGGTTCAATAAACGCTTGAATGAGCACAAAAACGATCTCAGGGCTCATAGAACATCTAACTCCCTGGTTCGTCACCTGGACAAATGTGGACATCTACCTGATTGGAACAACGCAGAAATTCTACACGAGGGATTTGAGAAGAAAATGAGAAAAACTGTGGAAGCTGCACATATCGCCGCCAACAAGAACAACAACGACAGAGACGGATTTAAATGCCTCTCGAAAGCAGCAAGTGTCCTAATAATTAAATCGTTAGCCAAAGGGAAAACATGACGCTCATACCTTGGCGGGTTCCCTCTCACTACGAATATAAGAATTGTGATCCGTTTGTAATGCTGTAGTCCTCTGAAGAAGACCAAGTTGGTCGCAACGTTAGGGCAATAAACTCTATTCCTAACACATCTTCGTTTGCCCTTCCCCACCCACATTCTCTCTCATATATATGTATATATATATATGTATATATATATGTATATGTATATGTATATATATATGTATATATATATGTATATATATGTATATATGTATGTATATATGTATATGTATATATATATATATATGTGTATATATATATGTAATATATATATATATGTATATATATATATATATGTATATATATATATATATATATATATATATATGTATATATATATATGTATATATATATGTATATATATATATGTATATATATATGTATATACATATATGTATATATATATACATATATAAATATAAATATTTATATGTGTGTGTGTGTGTGTGTGTGTGTGTGTGTGTGTGTGTGTGTGTGTGACGATTCTTCATGTGATCCCAGGAATGGGTAAGGTGTGAAGCATGAATTATTTTTATTGAGCGACTCCCTATGAACCAGAGTCACGAGGTGTTGGCTTATAATGAATTGTGGATTGAACTGTACTTACAGGAGATTGCTTACTTTCTAATGACAAGTCTCCCAGGGTTAGAAGCGCTGGTTACCGGAAACACATGGAGGAAAAGAGAGAGAGAGAGAGGGGTGGGGAGAAAGAGAGAGAGAGAGGAGAGAGTAAAGGGAACAGAGCACTCTATTCTCCATGTCTCCGGCAGAGTTGTACATCACCCCCGCTGAATGACCCCTCGACCTCACCCGACCTATACAAACTCTAACGCAAAGGGCCTCGAACAAGGGCTCCAGGGCTCTCAGCCACCCAGGAATCGAACTCAAGACCACCTGATCATGAGTTCGACACGGTACCCACCCAATGGGCTTTTGTGTAGGCAACGAATAAAATTGGAAGAAGAAAAAAATTAGGTTGACCCATTGAGTAACCTTCGCTGAATAAAAGCCTTGGCGGCAACGAGGATAATAAGAAGAAAGGGACCCCCCCCTGACGCTAACTAGAACAAAATGTCTAGAAACTACAGTTTCTAGAAATGAAAGTCTTGCAGGACGTCCCCCCCCCAAGAACTCCCCCTTCCCCCGTCCTCTCCACTTCGAACAGTGATTTTTTTTTTTTTTTTTTTTTTTTTTTTTTTTTTTTTTTTTTTTTTTTTTTTTTTTTTTTTTTTTTTTTTTTTTTTTTTTTTTTTTTTTTTTAGGTTGAAGTGTGGTTATGGACATAAGAGGTTATTTGTGTGTGATATGTTTGTTCAGCTTCGCTCTTATTGACCATCCCCGCCCTTTTCGCTCCCGCAAGGATTGGGTTATCAGTCATTAGGGTGTGATTTTCTTAAATAAATAAAACTCGCATGACGGCAGCCAAAAAGTACAACAATCACTTCCGTTTCTGGTAAGTGGACATACGCACCAACCCTTAGGCCCTGTTCACATTAGCGGTTTGAACCGCGCGGAAACCGCGGCGGTACCGCATAGCCAAAGAAAAACTGAGCGGTTGTGTATAAACGCCTCTATTGATTTACATTGCAATTAAACCGCCGTGGTTCAAACCGCTAGTGTGAACAGGGCCTTAAACAAGGAGGCGGGAGTTTTTCATTTGAATAAAATCGTCTGGCGATGTTGCCTAAATTAATCAAAATCGCCTGGCCTTAGGCCCCGTTCACACTGGCGATTTCAACCGCGGCGGTTTAATTACAATGTAAGTCAACGGAAGCGGTCACACACAACCGAGTAGTTTTTCCCTTGGTTATGCGGTACCGCCGCTAGTGTCAACAAGGCCAAAGCCATAACGAAATCGTTAAAGATCTCCGTGAAACGTAATAAAGGGTACTAGTGAATGACGTCATCGGTGTCTGTGACGTCATCGATGTGTGACCCCACAGCTGTTTTGATAATTTTATCATACCGATATCTCTTATCTTCCCAGTAAACGCTTCGCCACCGATAAAGGTCACACACACACCCTAGACACCGTCACTTCCCTCCCGACGCTCCACCACCCCGCCACGCCACTAGACACAGAAATAGGCTCGTACCAATCAAAGCGCCAAGGACTGACCGCTACAAAAACAGTGCCATCCCATCCATTGTGCACATAATCAACTCTATGTAAACTTGTACCGTGTATATACTCTAAGTTTTATATTTTTTAATCAGCTTTTGCATTGTACAATTGTCAGTGTACTACTGCTATTAATATAAATCCTTTTATTATTATTATAATTATTATTATTATTATTATTATTATTATTACACACACCTACCACTTGGTATGGAAGCAATAAATAACATCTAATATCACTATAACGGTGATAATATCAACGGCATCAGTAATTATACCAACCTTCATTCCTGATGGTAATAATTACGATGACATGGCCAAATAGGAGGAGCAGGAGGAGGAGGAAGAGATGGACTGGCATTAAGAAGAGAAGAAGAAGGAATACCTGGAAGAGGAATGGGGAAAGAGGAAGTGACGGAAGAGAGGAAAGAGCGAGGGTGGAGGGGAGGAGGAGGAGGACAGAAAGAAGCATTCAATTAGTCACAGAAAACGGAAACTGAATTACACCATTTTATGTGTGCCATATTTGGCTGCCTAGTGTAGGCCTTATGGTCTCCTGCATTCTCCTTCATTCTTATGTTCTTATTTGTATTTCTTTCAGCGTTACGGCGTCGTTACTTGCGCCGAAGGTTGAGGGGATGGCGGTTCGAATCCTGCCACCGGCCAAGTTGAACCAAGGGCATGGTTAATTAAATTCTATGATACAAAGTCCTTTGCAAAGGACACCATTCTATCCTACCGATGGGGGGGGGGGGTTGTGACGTTACACCTTATATTTCAGCGAAGTACAGTTATACACCATAAGGTCGTTGGGCTATTCAAGTGATTGTGTGTGTGTGTGTGTGTGTGTGTGTCTGTGTGTGTGATTCACCATGGTCTTGGATCACGTATTAGATCCGGGATCGACAGCTATTTCCCTCCCGGAAGAGAGCTCAGAGCTCATATATGACCGGTCTATGGGTAATGCTGTAACCTTACACGTACACACATACCCAACTCTCCGCCCACGAGAGTTGGAGTAACGACCCCCGTGTTCAGCCTTATATATATATATATATATATATATATATATATATATATATGTATATATATATATATGTATACATATATATAAACATATACATACATATATACATATATTTTATTTTATTACATTTTACTTTATTGTATTTTATTGTATTGTATTGTATTTATACAATTGGGTATGAAAGGTGGTCCAGTTGTCCGCTACTCGTAGCAACTGGAAGAGGAGGGGGACCCGGACAACTTCGGCGAGCGGAATACTTCTCCCACGGGCAGTATAAGCTCATTTGAGCACTATATTTTCACACCCCTGAAGACGGTCCTGGGACTAGGACTGAAACGTCGGGCATTAAACCCCCCTCATCGAGTCTGGTGTTTACGTTTCTCCCCTTTCAATATATATAGTATATATACATATATATATATATATATATATATATAATATATATTAAAAATATATATATACATATATAATATGTATATATATATATATAATGTGTTTTATATAACATATATATAAATATACATATATATGTATATATATTATATATTATATATATATATATATATATATATATATAAATATATATATGTATGTATGTACGTTAGCAGTGTCGACTTAGTCCCTCGGGAGTTAGACTAACTCCAGGTTTGAGAATTTTAGAGTCTCGGTAGCTTAGTTGGTAGAACGTCGGCTTTGCTTTTCGCAAACCTCGGTTCGAGTCCGGGGACGACTGTCGAAATCATTTGATTAACATCGCCGTCACTGGTGATTCTATTCAGATATATACATATGAATATATATATATATATACATATGTATGCAAAGTAGACCACTTGGAAAAAAGAAACTAACGAAGCAGAGCGCTTTCGTATATTACATCTTCAGTGCAACAAGTACATAGTGATAGTTAGTAGTTTATTATTTAACATTAGTACATGAATATATACACAATCACATACACGTATGTATATATACTCGTACACACATATACTTATAACCATATACATATACATATAAAAATGCGCGGGCCACAAGCCCGCCGCTGGGGCTTACGCCCCGATATTTTGCTACCATGTTTCAGCGAGGGGGCGGAATGTCTCGCATGATGGTTAGCAATTTGCTAGGTGTGTTAAGAGCCCGCCTGACCAAATAGGCGGCCAAAGCTTCCTCATCCTGTGGGCCTTCGATGGGTTGCTGTCTTAGTTGAGCTGTGGCGGGGCAGTGAACCAGGTAGTGTATCAGCGGTCGACGGCTCTGGAGGCCGCAGTGTTCGCACTCCTGACCACTGAACTCGGGCCGTAGCTGCTCCAGCGTGCCGTACCCGAGCCGGAGCCTGTGCAACCGAACTTGGTCGGCTCTAGTTAGCGGACGGCCGCATTGTAGCGGCTGGTAATTTGTGGTGGCAGCGTACCATGCTGCCTGCCGCGAGGTTCTCTCCATGGTGCGATGGTGGTGATGAGCGGAGTGCCAGGTGCTCCGCTTAGCCTGCGTCTTGATCTGCTGCAGGCTGGGGAGGACGTAGCAGGATACTGCGGGCATGGTGCTAGCTGCTCGGGCTGCTGCATCCGCCAACTCGTTCCCTCGGAGTCCCACGTGACTGGGTACCCAGTTCAGCCGTGGGTGCCGGCCTTCGCCGGCAAGTCTCTGCACGCTGAGCTGAATGGATGTTACCAGCTGGATGTTGTCGGTGGAGCTGGCTTGTTGGAGCGTCTGGAGAGAAGATTTGGAGTCTGTGTGTATGATCACCGCACCTTCACGATAGTGAAGGGCGTGCTCCAGGGCTTGCTGAATGGCAACTAACTCCGTCTGCAGGGTAGAGCAGTGGTCGGGGGTCCTCCATGACAGCGTCTCCCCGCCGGTGACTGCCGCCGCTCCGGTCGTGCCTCGAACAGGGTCCACAGATCCGTCTGTGTAGTACACGGCTCCCCCTGGGATGCTGGCCTGTGTCACAGATGCCAGCGCGTGTAACCGCAGCTCGTGTTGTGTGCACTGTGCCTTCCTTGCTGGCGGGTTGTTGATGATGATTTCGACGGGTGGGGGCTGCCATGGGGCCGGTACAACGTAGTTTGCAACGGCCAGATCCGGACTCCACATGGCTATTTGACCGTCGTCGAACAGTGCATTGGTGGCGTCAGCTATCCTCCGTAGCCAGGTGTTTGTGCTGAAGAGGTCCCGTCGCTGCGGTAGGGTCCTTTTGATTTTGGTTCGTGCTATGGTCTCCCTGTCTTGTCGGAGGATCTTAGCCACCCGGCAAGTCGCAATATGTTGAACCCTGGAGGCCAGAGGTACCAGTCGAGTCTCACTTTGCATTATGGACATACTGGTCCAGCGAGGTGCCCCGAGCATGGTCCTCATGGCCTGGTCCTGGATGCACTCGATCCTCCTTTGTTGGGTGGGTGACAGGGAAACCAGCACGACAGCGCTGTAGTCAATCAACGAGCGGACGGCCTGTATGTAGTACAGGCGCAGCACGGCATGTGAGGCTCCAGAGTGTGTCCTTGTCATCGCCCTCATGACATTGATTCTCGTCCTCGTCCTCTCCCTTAGGTAGGTGACCTGGGTGTTGAAGGATAAGCCTCGGTCAACCCATACTCCCAGGTACTGGTACGAGCTGGTCCAAGCCA
>NC_134814.1:2014649-2019649 GCF_046742065.1 Oratosquilla oratoria
ACAGAAAAACCTTGTCATATTTCCCTCTTCTATAAAAACTTCATGTCTTCCGCACATTAAGAAGACGAAAAGGCTTTAAGAAAGATCATCAGCACACATGTCATCCCTACAGACCCCCATGCCATCCTGAAGCTCATCATTTTTTACAAAACAAAAAGAACATCAAGCCTCATCATGAAAAATAGTTGCCTCCCACAGACAAGGCCTTTACAAGAGGTGAATCTTATATACCAATTCCATTGCAACTTTGGTGACTGCAGTCGCCTCAATTCACGGTATATAGGTTCAACCACTACCACCTTGTCAAAAAGGATGACGGCACATTTACAGGATGGGGCAATACTCCGTCACACTAATAACACACATGGACACTCCCTCACCAGGCAACAACTAGAAACACAAACAACAATACTGTATCGCGAACAAGACAGAAGGAGATTAAGGATGGCTGAATCAATTTTTATTCGTCTAGATCAACCCTCCATCAATATCCAGCTACAGCCTGAAGTTTCTCTCCCATCAATGAGGAAGCCCAACCAGCAACCTACAGGGAACCCGTCGGCACTCCGTGGGTAGCTAGGCGGACACGACATCTCCCCCGCCACACGACATCTCCCCCGCCACACCTCATATGACTTCCTGTCCCAGTGTTTCTTCGCGGGTACAAAATCTCCCCCGCCACACCTCGTATGTCATTCCTGTTTTCACAGTGTATATTGTAACTCCTGAAGATGACCTCTGATTGGGTCGAAAGACGTCTAGAGTAAACACCATGTACCTTGGAGATTCTATCAATACCCTGACCTCCAACCTCCGCTCTCTCATTCGAAATATCGAGAGTACTTCTTACAAGTTGAACAATGCTACTACTGCTGTAGACTTCAACAAAGCCTGTATTCAAAATGGCCTCCTTCCAAAATATATATATATATATATATATATATATATATATATGTATGCAAAGTAGACCACTTGGAAAAATATTTTTTTGCACTGATGATGTAATATACGAAAGCGATCTACTTCATTAGTTTCTTTTCCAAGTGGTCTACTTTGCACAAGTGAACACACGTACCCGTGTTCTTATTATATATATGATAATTTTTATGACCATCGCGCAAGGATTCGAACCTGCGCTGCACATGACGACAAGAGGCCTGCCATGACTACCGCCTTAGACCGCTTAAGTATCAGTGGTCGAGCGGTCTAAGGCGATAGTCATGGCGGGCCTCCTGTCGTCATGTGCAGCGCAGGTTCGAATCCTTGCGCGATGGTCATAAAAATTATCTGATTAATGTCGCTGTCCACTAGCGAATTCCTCATATATACATATATATATATATATATATATATATATATATATGTGTGTGTGTGTGTGTGTGTGTGTGTGTGTGTGTGTGTGTGTGTGAATATATGTATATATTAAAGTACGTATTATATATACAAGATACCTTGGAAGTATGTCACCTGTCACTACTCTTCGTCCTCTATCTCCTCCCCCTCCTCCTTCTACTCTCCCCCTCCTAACTCGCCCGCTCCTAACTCACCTCACTCTCCCTCCCCACTCACCTCCGCCCCATCACCCCTCCCGTCGACTTCTCCTCCTCCTCCTCCCCTCCTCCGCAAGGTCACACAACGGGCGTCATCTTTGACTTAAACCCTTCGCCTATCAATGCGAGGGTCTCTGGGGGGACCATGATTCGTGAAGGCCAAAAACCTAACCTACAGCAAGATCCTGATCTCCTCACGCAGAAGAGGTGGTCAGCGAAGTTTGCACGTCGCTTAAGGGACCTTCACCCGGATGACCTCATCCTTCAGAAAAGGAAGGATGTACCGGTTCAAGATCACGTGCAGTCTCAACCCCTGGGAGGGCCATGATCTTCATAATGACGACAAGACGTAGTGCCCCGCTGCAACGGCTCTGGGCGGACGTGAAGGACAGCATGAGGTCAGTCACCCCGAAAACTGTACTACACGGATGTGAGCAGATATCCCATCTTAAGAATATTTTAAGTTACAAGTCAAAAGTACTCGTAAGATTTGTAACAATATATATATGTATGTATATATATATGTATGTATATATATATATATATATATATATGTGTGTGTGTGTGTGTGTGTGTGTGTGTGTGTGTGTGTGTGTGTATTCACCTTGGTCTTTGGATCACGTGTTGAACTCATGATCGACAGCTATTTCCCTCCCGGCAGAGAACTCAGAACTCGTATGACCGATCTATGGGTAATACTGTGACCTTACACGTACACACACCCAACTCCCCGCCCACGAGAGTTGGAGTAACGACTCGAAGTGCAGCGATACTGAAATTATTTCGTCCCTGGGCAGGATTCGAACCCGGACCGACGTAGTGACAGTCGGGGTCTCTACCAACCGCGCCACCGAATCGTGTGTATGTGTGTGTGTAAGTGTGTGTGTGTGTGTGTGTGTGTGTGCATACGTGTGTGATTTACCACAGTCTTGGATCACGTGTTGGACTCGTGATCGCCAGATATTACCCTCGGATGAGAGCTCAAAGCTCATTTATGGCCCGATCTCTGGGTAATGCTGTGACCTTCCACACAAAATCATACCCGACTCCTTCCTCACCAGTGTCTGAGTACCGGCTTGCAGCGCAGTGATACTGATTTTTTTTTTTTTTTTTTTTTTTTTTTTTAGCCCTAGGCGAGACTCGAACTTAGATCGTTGAATTACAGGTCGAGAGCGGTACCACTGCACCATCGTGTGTGTGTGTGTGTGTTTTCGTGAACATGTGTGTATACGTATTTATGTGTACATGTCCAAGTGTGTTACACGTCCCACATAGCAAGCCCTTGTCATGTACACAACACCGTCAGCGAATCCTAACCAGTGCTGAAGCAATACAAACTCCTGGCATGTTTTCTAAAATTCTATCCCGTGCTTATCGTCATGCATTCGTCAACGAAGGGAAAAATCCCGGTGGGAAAAAAAGTAACAACTATGTGTGTGTGTGTGTGTGTGTGTGCGTATTGTCACGTAGCCAATGTCCACGTTTTTATTTATTTTTATTGTGTTGGTCGTTAGTTGTCTTCCAGCACGTAGCTTAAGCCCCCCCCCCAACTTATCTGCCATCCGTGTATACCAATGTCACACCCAGAAAGGCAACGTCTGCCAGATCACAGCGGGAGTTTGTGGTGTCCTGCCCAAGATCTAAGAATATAAGGTCTAACCACTTCCGACCGAATTTCGAGGGAGTTGGCGCAGCGGGCCCGTGAACGTCACCTGGCTGTTCAAAGTGGGGTTAGCGGGTCCTATAGCTGTCAGTTGAAGCTGGTCCGTCGTTCGAAAATGACGTCGCCTTCGCTCGCACCGCTCCACTCAATTAGTTATATTCTGACAAATATTATATAAAATATATATATAAATATATATAAAATATCATAGTTCCTATCTATATATATAACATATATGAATATATAATATATATGATATATAATATATATATAATATATAAAATATTATAGTTCCTGTCTTCCTTGGCGTTTCACAGTTTTCTTCAGTGTATCACAAAGAGAAAATGGACTCAGCCAAATGACATCAGAAGCTGCGCACAAGAATTCAAACGGTCTGACCTGTATATTTAGACCTTGGTCCTGCCCTCAGGTAATATGGACGCTGCTACGACACCGTATGTGTGTAAATTACCAGTTTGTATTTTTGGTTATGTTTCTTTAGTTATCATTTTATTTTCCTCGTTGATTTGATGTGACTAGATTAATTCATTACAACTTGTAACACAGATGCCATGCGTCAGTAAGCTGCGACGTACTTCAATTTTTGTATTGTATTTAACTTTAGACGTATGGTAACGGTTTCCATCACCGGCAAGCTGATCATGCACATTGCTCACTCGAGTTGCCATTTGTCTTGTTTTACTTTTCTTTTCTGGGTAGTATTAAGTTTTTTTGATACGTACTTGTATTGTGTGTGTAATTTAAGGTTTGTAAGTGGTTAAGCTGAAATTCTGTTATCCAGAGTAGGATAGGAAAAACTTCCTTTGTTGCACCCTTCGGTCAGGTCAATTGCGAGTATTTTAGGGAGGCTTCAAACCAAGGTCTAAGTAAACAGGTCTAACCGCTGAAGCAGTTCTGCGCAGCTTCTGACGTCGTTTGGATGCGTCCATTTTCTCTTTGTGATACACTGAAGAAAACTGTGAAACGCCAAGGAAGACAGGAACTATAATATTTTATATATTATATATATATATTATATATCATATATATTATATATTCATATATATAGACAGGAACTATAATATTTTATATATATTTATATATATATTTTATATAATATTTGTCAGAATATAACTAATTGAGTGGAGCTGTGCGAGCGAAGGCGACGTCATTTTCGAACGACGGACCAACTTCAACTGACAGCTATAGGACCCGCTAACCCCACTTTGAACAGCCAGGTGACGTTCACGGGCTCGCTGCGCCAACTCCCTCGAAATTCGGTCGGAAGTGGTTAGACCTTATATTCTTAGATCTTGCTTCAAACCTCCCTCGGGTCGTTCTTTCCCTCTTCTCGTTCGAGTCGGTAGCCGACCATCCGTCTACCTTTTTTGCGGGGACTTTTCCAACAAGGTGTGTAGTAACAGCCTAGGGGTTTAAACATGTAAGTGGGTTTTTATAGGATGTATGTCCTATGTCTGTTTTTTTTTTTTTTTTTTTTTTTTTTTAGGATTTTAGGTTCACCTTTTGGGGTTTGAAAAGGAGTGCCAAACGGGTTTTTTCCTTTTCCTGTGACCATATTTATCTGTTTCCTCCACCAACATTACGCGTAAACTAAGTGTTAGCTGTAAGGGTTGTTTTTTCTCGCGTGATACATCTTGTCTTCTAATCTACCTTTCCTTCAAATAAAAAACTTAATTGTGAACCATCCGTGTGGTTTTGTTACATTATTTTGTTGTGTAAGTAAAGTAAAAAAAAACAACTAAACACTCTTTTTCGTTCCTGGACAA
>NC_134814.1:2024649-2027149 GCF_046742065.1 Oratosquilla oratoria
TTCACTCCACCTTTTCCTGCCACATTTGCACCCAAGTATCGAAAACTATCCACTTCCTCCAGTCGCTCTCCCTATGCTCACTTCCAGTCTACTGCCACTTTCACCCCTTGTACATCTCATCACCTTACTTTTACCCACATTTACCTTTAGCTTTCTTCTATCACATACTCTCCCAAACTCTGTCATCAACTTCCTCAGTCCCTCCTCCGATCCTGCCACAAGCGCAGTGTCGTCAGCACACAACAGCTGGCTCACCTCCCACTTTTCTCCATTTTCTTTAACCATCTCCAATCCCTGACCCACTACCCTTGCATTTACCTCTCGCTCTACCCCATCCATGTATAAGTTGAACAGCCAGGGTGACATAACGCATCCTTGACGAAGTCCCACCTTTACCTCAAACCACTCACTCTCTCCATTTCTAATCCTGACACAAGCTCTACTACTCTCATACAAACTCTTGACAGCTCCTAGAAGCTTTCCTCCTATCCCGTATATCTGCATAACCTCCCACAGTGCCTTTCTGTCTACCATATCGTAAGCCTTTTCCAGATCCATAAAAGCCCCAAAAACATCCTTCCCCTTTCCTATAGCTTTCTCACATATCTGATCTACACAACCTCTACCCGTCCTAAATCCACAATGTTCCTCACCAATTACTCCCATTGTTTCTCTCCTAATCCTCTCAATCAAGATCCTCCCATAAGCCTTCCCAACTACACTTAAACTAATCCCTCTGAAACTACTACATTCACACTTGTCCCCTTTTCCCTTGTAAAGTGGAACTATACAGGCACTCCTCCAGTCCTCCGGCACTCTACCCTCTCTCCAGCAAACATTAAGTAACCTCACCAGCCAGTCCACCATCACTGTACCTCCTTTTTTTTTTTTTAATATTCTGCATTGCATCCATCCAGCCCAGGTGCCTTACCTGCTTTCATCATCTTAACAACTGCCTTCACTTCATCCTTCCTTATTTCTCCTCCATTTTCCTCACTCATCACTCTCATTTTCTTAGCATTTCCCACTGCAACTATCTTTTCCTCCCTATCCTCCTTCACATTTAGCAACTCCCTAAAACATTCTGCCCATCTTCCCCTTACTGCCTTCTCTTCCATTATCATCTCTCCATCTGCACCTTTTACCTTTTCTTCTCTACTTGATTCGCCTCCTCTTCCTCTCTTAATTTCTTTCCAAAACATCTTTTTATTACTTTCAAGATTTTCTGTCATACTCTTACCCCACTTCACATCTGCTCTCCTCTTTGCCTCCTTTACCTTTTGCTTTACTTCTCTTTTCTTTTCTTTGTACCTCTCAGATGACTCCCTCGTCCTATTTTGTAACCAATCTGTGAAAGCTCGCTTCTTCTCTTCTACAACATTCTTTGTTTCCCCATCCCACCATTCACTACCCTTCCTTCTATTTCCTCCTGTCCTTGTTCCACACACCATACTTACACATTTTGTGACTCCCTCCTTGAACCATCCCCATTCCTCCTCCACACCTAGCTCTACTCTATCCTTCACTCCCTCCCACTCCTCCTTCAGCTTCTTCTTGTACTCCTTCTCCTTTTCCTTTTCATTTAAAGAGTTCACTCTAAGTACCTCCCTACCTTTTGTCCCTTTCCTCTTTCTTCATCTATCCTCCACTCTCAACTTACCCTCCACCAAAAAAAAAAGATCTGATATTCCCCCACCCTCTCCCCTTAGCACATGTACATCCTTAACTCTTCCGATCATAGTCCTATTTACCACTACATAATACATCAACGCTCTATCTACCACCCTTCCATCCACCACCCTCTCCCATGTGTACTTATGCTTGACTTTCTTCCAAAACACTGTATATATATATATATATATATATATATATATATATAATATATACACATATACAGTATATATGCTAATAACACGGGTACATGTGTTCATTTATACAAAGTAGACCACTTGGAAAAAGAAACTAACGAAGCAGAGCGCTTTCGTATATTACATCTTCAGTGCAAAAAGTACCATGTATATTATATATATATATACGAGTATATACATATATATATATAATATATATATAATATATATATAATATATATATATAATATATATATATAATATATATAATATATATATAATATATATATAATATATATATACAATATGTATATAATATATATATACAATATATATATAATAGATATAAGAACATAAGAACATAAGAAATAAAGGAGACTGCAAAAGACCATAAGGCCTACACTAGGCAGCTCCGTATCCATCACCACCTGTCATCCCCATCCATAAAGTTGTCTAATCGTTTTTTAAAACAACTGATAGTTTCAGCGCTTACTACATGGTTACTAAGTTTATTCCATTCATCGACCACCCTATTAGTAAACCAATTCTTGCCTATTTCCTTCTTAAATCTAAATTTGTCCAGTTTGTACCCATTACTGCGAGTCCTGCCCTGTTGTTTTATTATGATGACCTTGTTTGCATCACCCTTGTTA
>NC_134814.1:2034649-2049649 GCF_046742065.1 Oratosquilla oratoria
GACCAAAACAGTACTGCATAGATTAGGTCATGTGTCTTTGACCTTTAGTCGGTATCGCGCACACACACACACACACACACACACACACACACACACACACACACACACACACACACATCACATCAGAACCTGAAATAGTGGAAAAGATAGAATACCAGGCACCAATAAGCAAAAGTGATCACATATTGATAGAACTAGAGCTGAATGAGAAAAAATACATGAAAAGAAATGAACAATATAGAAAAGGAAGATTGATGTATGAAAAAGCAAATTTTGATAAAATAAGAGAATTCTTCCAAAATGAAAACTGGGAAAGAATACACAAAGAAGATACAACAGTAGAAGAGAAATGGAATATTTTGACAAAAATCTATAAAAAAGGAGTAGAAAAGTATGTCCCAAGACAAAAACAAGAAAAAGAATATGTAAAGTGCTGGTACAATAAAAGTTGTAGGGAGATAAAAGACAAAAGAGACAAAGCCTGGGCCAAATGGAAGAAAAACAAAAGACCAGAAAAATGGAAAATATATACTTGTTATAGAAATGAATATGTACAAGCGTGCAGAGAGGAAAAGAGAAAATATGAAAAGGATGTCATAGAAAAATGTAAAGATCAACCAAAACTATTCTACAGATTTGTTAACAACAAACTGAAAAACAAACAAAATTTAGAGAAATTAAGACAAGGAGGAGTTGAATACACAGAGGAAATTGAAATGGCGGAAATTATGAACAAGCATTTTAAATCTGTGTTTACAAGGGAGAACATACAACCTGAAGAGATTGAATGGAAAGAGAAAGTCCCCACTATGAAAGAAATAGAAGTAACAAAGAATGAAATATTGAACCACTTGAGTAATCTTGATGTCAGAAAATCGCATGGACCCGATGAAATAGCAAACTGGATTTTGAAAGAATGCAGGAATGAACTGGCAGACATAATACATAGCATAATAAACAGTTCCTTGAAAGAAGGTAAAGTTCCAGAATATTGGAAAAAAGCAAATATAGTACCTATATATAAAGGGGGAAATAAAGAAGACCCTAACAAATATAGGCCAGTCTCTCTAACAAGTACAATAGCAAAAATTTGTGAAAGAATTGTCAAAAATAGATGGGTAAAATATTTAGAAAAAAAAAAAACGTGCTAAATCCAAGACAATTTGGATTCAGACAAGGACGATCATGCGTCACCAATTTAATATGTTTCTATTCAAGGCTAATAGATATAATACAAGAAAGAGATGGATGGGCTGATTGTGCATTTCTAGACCTAAAAAAAGCTTTTGACAAAGTACCACATAAGAAGTTGCTAAAGAAATTAGAAACTGAAGGAGGAATACAGGGCAAACTGCTAAATTGGATGGAAGACTTTTTGCAAGAAAGAAAAATGAGAGTAGTGATAAGAGACCAACACTCAAAATGGGATGAAGTAATAAGCGGTGTTCCACAAGGAACAGTTCTGGCCCCAATAATGTTTGCTATATATATTAATTATATGGATGAAGGAATTGAAAGTATATGAGCTTCTTTGCAGATGATGCAAAACTATTGAAAAAAGTGAACACGGAAGAAGATTGCGAATCACTACAGAGAGATCTAAATAAAGTACAGGAATGGAGTAGGAAGTGGGAGATGGAGTTCAATACAAAGAAGTTTAGTATAATGGAATTTGGAAAAAGTAAAAACAGAATAACAAGATCATATAAATTGGGAGAAGAAGGAATAAAAAAAAGTAGAAAATTAAAAAGACCTGGGAGTCATTGTTATGAATAATATGTCACCTGAGAAACATATAAATAAGATTTTTGGAGAAACCTATAATTTAATAAGAACAATCTAGTTGCATTTACATACATGGATGAAGAAATGGTGAAGAAAATTCTAATCACCCTGATAAGACCAAGATTGGAATATGCAGCAACGATATGGTCACCAAGTACAAAAAAATGTATAAAAAAAACTTGAAGGAATACAAAGAGCAATTACAAAATTGGCACCTACACTCTCAAAACTATCATATGAAGAGATACTAGCAAAACTTGAACTACAGACACTAGAGCAAAGTAGAGCGAGAGGAGACTTGATAGCTATTTACAGAATCATGAAAGGCATAGAAATTACTGATAGAGAGAATCTGATAAAATGGGATGACAGAAATACAAGAGGACATGGAAAGAAAATAAAAAAAGACAGATATAGAAGAGACCTGAAAAAGAACAGCTTTCCTCACAGAGTAATAGACAGTTGGAACAAGTTAGATGAGAAAGTGGTGTGTGCAAAAACAATACATGAATTTAAAAATAGTTTAGATAAAACGAGAAATGAAAACGGGACACCACAAGCATAGCTCCCCTTCCCGTAAAATCACACGATCACGATCACGAATCCCTTAACCCCCCTGGGTCGTAGGGGCACTGCATCGATGAACAATTCAGTAGTGACCTCCATCTTTCACGGTCGTGGGCAAGGGCCTGGGTCTCTGCAAAGTGCTTCCCTGTCCATTCTGTGATATTGTCTACCCACTTCTTCCTCTGCCTGCCTCGTCTCCTCTTCCCCTGAACTGTCCCTTGGAGGATGGTAAAATACAACTAGGTAAATACACACACAGCATTACCCATAGATCGGTCATACATGATCTCTGAACTCTCTTACGAGAGGGAAATAGCTGTCGATCACGAGTCCAACATGTGATCCAAGACCATGGTAAAGCGAGATTGAATGAAAACATAATTGGGTTACTTATCTCCAGAATGAATTAATTCTTTTCCGGGTTGTACAGGTGAGACTTACCTCAGGAGCAACACTCGTTAGCGGGAAGTTCCACAATGCATGAAGGAGTGCACGGAGACTTACTGTTTCAAATGTTAGTAATTAATGAAATTCAAATTGGACCATTACTTTTCAAATGGCAAGACGGTTATAAAACTTTCACTGTCTCTTTTATTATTGTTTCAGTCGACTTATGTTTACCGAGTAACGGAGGTGAATGGTGAACCACACACGTGTACCTTCTCTTACGTTCTACTACTGACTGAACGCGATCTTAGTAAGACGGATGTCTGCCCAGCCAAGGTTATCGCACACTTGGCAACTCTTGGCAACGCTTGCCAATACGAGTTTTTTCCTCCTTTTTTTTTTTTTAGATCTATTAAACCTCATTATGTCTAAATTTAGATTCCATATCCTCTTGGTATATAAATTCAGAACCAACCACAGTAAAGCATATTTCCATTTTCAGAGCATTTCGAATGGTTACAGATATGATTAATTAACGGACAACATTGCATGCGTCCTTGGTAACGTGCGCATGGCAGACTGGAAAAAAAAAACCGCCCGGTGAGCTGAAGAGAATAGTTTGGTGCTAGCCAGGACAAAATCTTCCAAAAGACACCGATATAGCATTTTTTCTTCACAAATCACGTAGTTATGATTTGCTTGTATCCTATGTACTGTTACATTTTATGAAAATGGGTCACATGAAGAATTGTCACCCCAGTACGCCGAATATCAACAGTGGAATAAAGACTAGGTTATGTTGGGTTCAGTGAGGATTATACTTATTGTCATCAACTTATACAACCGAAGAATCGTAAACCCGTGGATAAAGGAAAAATGTGTGTGCATCGCTTCCTGTTGACCCATACAATTGATTTCAGGCCCCCAAAATGCACTAGTGTCTTGGTACCTTCGCTTAAAACGTGTGCGTATGTATGTAAGACAGAGACATAAACAAAAAGAGAAAAAGAGAGTCAGAGAGAGAGAGAGAGAGAGAGAGAGAATAATTGCACCTCGCCAATGTAACCTGGTTATGAATCACTTAGTTACTGTTATTAAAGAAGTAATGACAACTATGAAAACAGTATATGAGAATAACAGGTACAAACAATTCTGTGGTTGAACACGCCCGTAATAACGAAGACATAAATATTGTAAACATACATACAAGGTTCCAATAATTGTAATGATAAAAATGTAAATATTGTAAACATACATACTAGGTTCCAACAATTGTAATGATAGAAATGTAAGTATTGTAAACGTATATAGTAGGTTCCAACAATGTGTTGATATATACTCAGCCTTGCATCAATTCTCGCAAACAAACACACCAAACCAAGGCACACAAATCACATGAGAGGAATCAACCTGCAAGCGAGTAGCAACCAATCACAATTCACAGTCGTCCCACATCAGAACGCGCATGCGCACATATGCAAATGGAACGCGCACACATATGTGAATGGACCACCCGGGATGGAAGCTTACTAGACATTTCTCGCTAGCATGCTACTTGGTTTTGCTACTTGGTTTTGAGTAGAAATTACTTCGGTTACGAGTTTTTGTTTTTCAAATTTCCAAACGTCAAATTACTATTGATGACGTCATATAGTGAGAAACTGAATGATGAACTAAGAGAAGTTATAAACCTATATTTAGACCTTGGTTAAACCTAAGATACGAATGTTAGACACGTTGATGAGACGCTCTTACGGAAGTCTACAATACTGTCACCGAAGTTGTTGCTATTTAAACGAAATAGCAAAAGCAAGTAGCATGCTAGCCTAGTGTGCCACCACCATAATTGTTGCGGTACACATGCACAAACAAAAAAAAAAGCATTTTGTCCACTGGCGGACACACAAATATGTGCTGACGTCACTGGTGTTAACTACTAACAAATCCACACGCCCCTTCTCATTCCTCCTCCCCTCTCTCTCCTCTTCTTCTTCCTCCTCCTCCTCCTCCTCTTCCTCTTCCTCCTCCTCCTCCTCCTCCCCCTTTTCCTTCTGTTCCTCTTCCTCCTCTTTCTTCTCTTCCTCCCTCTCCTCCTTTTCCTTTTCTTCCTCTTCCTTTTCCTCTTCCTCCTCCTCCTCTTCTTCCTCTTCCTTCTCTTCCTCATTTTCTTTTTCCTTCTCTTCCCCCTCCTCTTCTTCTTTTCCCTTCTCCTCTTCCTCTTCTTCTTTCTGTTCCTCTCCTCCTCTTCCTCTTCTTCCTCCTCCTCTTCCTTCCCTCCTCTTCCTCCTCCTCTTCCTCCTCCTCTTCCTCCTCCTCTTCAACTTCCTCCTCGTCCTCCTCCTCTTCAACTTCCTCCTCGTCCTCCTCCTCCTCCTCTTTCTACCCAGTTACACAGCAAGAGTCCCACACTCACAGAACACAGAAGCCAATAGTCCAAAGTGTCTTCCCAGAGAGATCTACGAGAGACTACGAGGATCGTTTCCGGCTGCCGTGGGGCCGCGGTTTATCACTCATGTATACAAGGTGAAAGGAATGGAGGGAGAGGTGGAAAGGTGACAGGTGGCTAGAGAAGAGAGAGAGAGAGAGAGAGAGAGCGGGGGGACAGAGAAGGGATGAGAGACAGAGAGAGATAAAGAGAGAGCGGGGAGGGACAGTGAGGGAAAGAGAGATAAAGAGAGAGAGACGGGAGGGACAGTGAGGGAGAGAGAGAGAGAGAGAGAGAAAAGAGAAGGAAAGAGAGAGGGGGAGGGATAGTGAGGGAGAGAAAGAGAAAGATGGGAGAGAGAGATAAGGGAGAGAGGAAGAGAGAGAGAGAGAGAGAGAGAGACTCCAGTGCCAAGCCAAGCCAGTCACTGCGGTGCCATTAGACCCTATCGTGGCACCAGCAGCTGTGTTGATACTACTTTTTTTTGTTTGTTTCACCTTTTTAGCGCCATTATCGTTGCGACACTGGTGTCATTCGTTGTTGACGTAAATGATGCACCTGTGATTGAATTGTACTTCTTCGTGGTGGTGACGATGGTGGTAATGATGATGATGATGATGATGATGCTGATGATGATGATGATGATGATTCGTTCTAACGTCGCGAACTCCCCCTTATTAGGAGGCTAGAACGGTGCCCTTTACAGAGGACCTCGTGGCGTGGCATGAGCGAACCTTGCCCTTGGTTCAACTCGCCGGTGGCAGGGTTCGAACCGCCATCACCTGCTAACCGAATAAAACCGTCTGATGTTAACCAGAATATAATCATTATTGCAGGATGTGTGTTTTAGTTTTTTTCTAGTTTATTCACATAGAAATAAGGAGCATAGGGGCCGATCTTGTTTAGCTGAATGAAATCCCCAGTTGTTAACAAGAACTGAATTCTTGTAATGACTGTAAGGACTTAGATGAGGTCCTTTTTTTTTTTTTTTTTTTTTTTTTTTTTTTTTTTTTTTTTAAGTCTGTACTCTATGGCCAAACACCCCCAAAACGACGAGTTCTATTCCTCTCTTTATTAATTTATTCGTTGCTTTATCCATTCATTAATCAAGTTATCCTTTCATCGTTCCTAAATACTTAGGAGAGTGTTACGTCTCTCACTCCGTTCGTACCATTACCGTGATTTCTTGCATCAAATGATCCTGTTATCCTAATGACTGTCCTTTTCTTTATCTGAATAAAATCACCTGGCGACAACCAAGATCAAGTTTGTGAAATGTCACTTCTCTCTTTCTCTCTCTTTGTACCTCTCCATCTATCTCTCTGTACGTCTCTCTCATATCTTTCTCTCCCTCTCTGTATCTCTCTCTTTCTCTCCCTCTCTGTATATCTCTTTCTGTATCTTTCTTTCCCTCTCTCTCTCTCTCTCTTTCTCTCCCTCTCTGTATCTTTCTCTCTCTCTCTCTCTCTCATCTCTCTGTCTCTATCTCTCGCGGCGAATCTGTGTGTAGCCTCACAGCAGATAACGCTCTAATATATAGGACAAACACTAACCGCGACGTGACCAAATAAGAATACATAGACCTTTAAATATATACAATATATATATATATATATATATATATATATATATATATATATATATATATATATATATATATATGTATATACATGTATATATATATATATATATACATGTATATACACACACACACACACACACGAAATCCTCGCGTCATTTTCACGCGTTCTTACGTGGGGTGTCCGAAGTCCCCTTTGGCCACCTGGTGGTGCAATCCATCCATCCCTTCCCCAACACCCCCGCTGACGTTCCGTTAGTAGGGTCTGCCTACGTCATGGCTAAGGTAGACCGCTATAAAAAGGATCACTTCTGATGTACATGTAATCACTTGTGCAGTCTCAAACAATTTTTTTTTTATCCACGCTACGGTTCTCTTAATATCAATATAATCTTTTTTGAGTATGCGGTATTTTTTCCTAAGTAGTATTTAGCTTACAGTGAAGTAATTTTCTTGAGCAAACAAAAATTCAAATTTTGTATCATGAAAAAACACAGGTTGGGTCAAAACTTTTGCTTATTGTAAGCGTCTTCCCAATCCCCCCTCCAAGAACTGACAATCTGAGGTTTGTGCGTTGGTTATCTGAATACAGGAACTCTGTCGATATTTGAGAATTATTAATGACGACAAGTATGGCTAAGTGTAGAAGGAAACACAACGTTGAGATTATGCGATTTTATCATCTCTCCGGGGGAGGAATCGGGTCCAACAATCTCGTATAAGCTAAAAAAAAAAAAAAAAAAAAAATCCTACACTTATCGATACACGTCGATTTATTCAAATAATTACAGATGTCTCCATCTATCTCAAATGACTGCAATAACTATGTCGATCTGTATCTAGCTGCGGAAGCTATGTCGATCTATTCTAATGATTACAGGAGCCATGTCGATCTATCTTAACGACTGCAAGAAATAACCATCTCTTCAGTGTCATCTACATCGAACAGGTCTTGTGTGAAAGATCAGACAAAGTTCAGTTGCGCGGTCGTACATGCAGGAGGCCAGTGCGAACAACGGTTAGGTTAGGTTAGGTTAGGTTAGGTTAAATTAGGTAATGTTGGGTTAAGTTAGGTTTGTAATAAATATATGGAGTACTGTCTATAGTGAATCTTAATGTTGTCAAGCGATAGAGACGATTGGAAAAGAATGATAGATTCCTCTCGCTAGAGTTATTATTATTATTATTATTATTATTATTATTATTATTATTATTACTATTATTATTATCATTATTATTATCATTATTACTATTTTTACTCAAAGGACACACAATAGATAACCGTTGTTTTGGCACAAAATGAATATATGTCGTTGGTGAAGCCCCCGTCACACTATCACGATTCTCGTCAAATGTTATGACTTTGAAAAGCTGGAAGACGACTTTGCTTACAGTATTCTAGACTTCACCAAGTCTACAACTCAACAACGTGTCTAATATTCGTATTGAATGGAATAAACTTCCTGCACAGGTAGTACAATGTAGTTCAGTTCAAAGTTTTAAGAATCATTTAGATAAATACTTAAGTAAGATGCTGTAATGATTATAATTTATCTTATATTATTTGTTTTTGTTTTATCATTTGTCTGTCTGATTTTAATTTATTATTAGTTATATGTTAATTTATTATTTACTATTTACCTGTTTGTTTATCATTTTAACTATACCTATGCATTTATTTATGTATTTTATTTGTTATTTACATTATTATAGTTTTTATTTATTATTTTATTACTAATATGATTTTTTTTTTTTTTTGGCATCCGACCTAGATATGGATCAAAAGGTCTCCTGTCGGCATGCTCCGCCTTTGTAATCCTTTGTATATGTATATATATATATATATATATATATATATATATATATATATATATATATACATATATATTTATATATATACACTTACATAAATATATATGTATATGTATAATACATATGTATATATATATGTATATATATACATATATATATATATATATATGTGTGTGTGTGTGTGTGTGTGTGTGTGTGTATCATGTACGTGAAGATCTGGAGTCTGGGAACAACACCGGAACAGAGACTAAACATCAGACACTTTTGACACAACAAACCGCCTCGTGTTTACCCTAGTTCCAAATATATACATACACACACATATATATATATATATATATATATATATATATATATATATATAAATATATATATATATATATATATATATATATATAAATATATATATATATATATAGGAGGTGCTAAGATGGGAGGGAGGGTGGATGGGTGTGGAGTGTTTTCGGGGATGGAATGGGTGGGAATGATTTTATGCCTTGTCCTTTTTGGCTACCTCCCTGGTAAGGGGGAAAAAGCCTTGGTATATGTATGTATGTATATATATATATATATATATATATCTGTGTGTGTGTGTGTGTGTGTGTGTGTGTGTGTGTGTGTGTGTGTGTGTGTGTGTGTGTGTGTGTGTGTGTGTGTGTGTGTGTGTGTGTGTGTGTGTGTGTTTTGTTTCGCAATTGAACGTCATATTCTTTTATGTTTTATAGCTCGCCTGTTGATGTTCTTTCTGTGTAGCAACAAACTGCATGCCAGGCACTTGCAAGCAGAATATTTACCTGTGGGATGTCTGCTTGTCGTCAATGTGGGCTCTTGGCTCATATGCTTGCGTAAGTGCATGTGTGCTTGTTCGTTTATGCAGACATAACCAACTGTGCTGTTATTTGCATCGGGTTCCGCAGCTATTTTGACCAAATTTTCTATATTTTGTCTACGATTCGTGGATATTTTCAATGAAGCTGCGTGGTTATTTTCACTGAATTGTCCAGTAACATAACCGTAATGCATCACTCGGGGTTATCACACTGGGCTAATTTTCCTCCCACATCCTACCACCAGCCTCCATTTGAATAACTAGAACATGACTTCGTTTACAGAAATCTAGACTTCTCTAAGAACACTTCAGCATCATTTCTAACATAAGTCTAGGTTTACAATCCCTCAGTTCATCATTCAACTTTGCTACAAATAACGGAAAGAGATGATTTGATCTTTGGGGATTTGAAAATTCAAATATTGTAACCGAAGTCGTTTTTACTCAAACAAACTCTCAACGGTCGACGCTTTTGAAAACTGTAGAAGCCCAGTGTGACTCACGCGACAAAGAGGATTTATTTTGCTATATATGGCTGTTGACGGTTATTTGGGGGCGGCGGATACCCTGCAAGAGAGAACCGGACCATCGGACCACAATTGCATGAAATTTATCCGCCTTCAGTCGAATACCCCCTAAGTAACATCGACTACAACGGTAATGCCACTCAAGTCTCCTCTGACTTGTAATCAAGGGATACTAGAAATTGTAACAATAAATAGAATAATAATAAAGATTAAAGAATATAAGTGTTAACTGTTTTGTCTACAATAGATAAATGAATAATAAAGATTAAAGAATATAAGTGTTAACTGTTTTGTCTACAATGAATGAATGAATAATAAAGATTGAAGAATAAAAGTGTCGACTGTTTTGTTTACAATAAATAAGTGTATGATAAAGATTAAAGAATAAAAGTGTTAACTGTTTTGTCAACAATAAAAAATGAATAATAGAAATTAAAGAATAAAAGTTTTAACTGTTTTGTCTACAATAAATAAATGAATAATAAAGATTAAAGAATAAAGGAGTTAATTGTTTTGTCTACAATAAATAAATGAATAATAAAGACTAAAGAATAAAAGTGTTAACTATTTTGTCTACAATAAATATATGAATAATAAAGATTAAAGAATAAAAAATTTAACTGTTTTGTCTGAGGCCAGTCACACATACGAGACTAGTGAGTTCGATTGAGTGGAGACGACTTAGGTTACAATCTTTTATTTTTCGAATCTCTAAATGTCAGATCACCTTTGCGTCATATATTGAGAGGCCGAATGATGAACTAAGGGAATTTAAACCTATACGAATATTAGACATATTGTTGAATTGCCATTAAAGAAGTTTAGAATACTGTAAGTGATGTCGTTGTTCATCTTTTCAAATTTATAATTCTTTACAATCTTGAATATGTGACGGGGATGTCATAAACGTCACCCTTTTTTTTTTTTTATAAATTACAGGGAACATGCACCCCGGTTTTCTCCGTTTATGTATCATTCGCAGGTGCATGTGGACTTCTGTTAAGTGTAGTGAAAGTCCACTGAAAAATAGCGCCATTGTCTCAAAACAAACAAACGTCCACGTTTTTGATATGCATACGTTCTCGGTGGTGATATTTTGTACTTTTCTTCTGATGCAAGAGAAGCAACAGAACTCGGGCAAATAGAGAGAAAGGAAGAGATGAGTTATAATAATAAAAGGAGGAGTTGGAGGATGCATGCAGAAAGAAAAGAAAAAAGTAGGAGGAAGAGGAGGTATACGTTTAGAACAAGAGGAACAAAAAGAGGAAGTAGTTGTGCAAGAGTATGTGAAGAGAAGGAAGAGAGGAAGAAAATAGGAGGAGGAAGAAGAATAGAGGAGGAGTGTCCACGATTGTCCAGGCCGCCCTTGAGAAAGAGGCGCGGCTTCTATACTGCAACACGATAATTGTCGTTGTTGAATTTTGTCTTTGGGTTAGTATTATCATTGATTTTTCATATTTCAGTGTAAGTTTTGTTATAATTTCAATATCATTCTCATTACTAGTGATATCTACGTATTATCATTACTATCATTACTATTATCGTTGCTATCATTAATATTATCATTACTATTATCATTATTATTGTTGCTGTTATTTCTGTTTTTCTTGCATCATTGTTTAATATAATTGTTTCGTTATTTTCTATCACCATTTACTTATTGCGCCTTGAATCTACAGCCACGATCAAAAGTATTGATCCACGCTACAGTTCTTGTAACGTCAATATGATTATCTTTTTCTTTTGTCGAGTATATGATATAGATATTATGTAGTATCTACCTTACAGTAAGGTAATTTCCTTGAATAGATAGGAAAAAAAAAATTGTCAGACAAGGAATTTGAATTTTGTACCCTGAAAAATTGGGTCACAACTTTAGCCTGTAACCTCATATATGTAACCTGCAATTCTTTCCTTCTCTTTTGTGACGTCATTTCCTGTCCGTTGAAGTCCAAACGAAAACGCAGAGGAAGTTGGGGAAGCGGGGAAATGGGGAGAGGGGGTATTGTTTTCCCCCTCCCCCCCCATCTCCCCCTCCCCCCTCACCTCCCTCCGTTGAGGGGAGAAGTCTTGGGTGGCAATGTGAGAATTTGTCTGACGATTCAAACTGTGATCTTTCTGGAATCTAGAATATTGCAGATCCTAATTAATCTTATTCGGGATGTCGCATTTTTCTATTTCACAAATGGCTACAAATGTATGTATATATATATATTTGTATATATATATATATATATCATTATTGCAGAAATTTTGTCAATCCTGATGATGTCTCTTTGAAGACGAAAGCTCGAGAATATTAAATGGAAAAATTTTGAGAACTTGTATCAGCTCACCCTACAACTGGAAAAAAAGTTGATAAGACAAATAGAAAACATTAAGAAAAAGTTTAACAATTGTCAGAATGCTGTCGTATTAATATATATATATATATATATATATATATATATATATATATATATATATATATATATATATATATTCCACATCTTGATACAGAGACAGACTTATGAATAGCGGGGAAAAATTACATACGTTTTTATCTTTTTTATGTATATTTCGGACTATTTGATCACCTTTCCTCTGCAAGTCTTTTTTTTTTTCCAGTTTAGGTAATTTCAAACTCTTTTCATCATGTCCACCACCACGTCTCTATTCGTTTTTAAGTATTCTTGAAGTTAGCTGTTTAACGGTAGTATCACTGACAGAAAGAATGGATGAAGAAAGAATTGCAAGGGGATGCTGGGAGTGGATGCCGGATGGAAGAAGGCCAAGAGGATGACCGAGAAAGAGATGGAAAGAAAATGTCGAAGAAGCCCTCAGCAGACATGACTTGCCCAACATCGAAACTCTGAGGGAGGAAGGAAGGGGCCTTCCATGATAGAGCCAGATGGAGGAACATGCTGGGACCACTGACAGGCATAACGCACTACTACTGAGAGCTGAAGTAAGAAGTAAGAAGTATCACTGACAGTCCCCAAGGTCCTCTTTCGATGCCCTTGGAAGCATCTTGACATCTTCTCGATCCCTGGGCGAAGACTGCTAAGGTCTCGTAAACGCCAGGCCAAACCAACATAGTTAGGACACCAGTGTTTACCTACGTCTACTCGGTACCATGACTGAGTACTACCAACGCTACCACCACCACCACCTCTACCACCACCAAAACTACCACCACTACCCATTCATCATTTTTTTTTATTCTTCCTCTTCCTCTGCTTTCTTCTTCACCATTTCTTTAAATCTTCTTTCACACACACGCGCGCACGCACACACACACACACACACACACACACACACACACACACACACACACACACACACACACACACACACACACACACACACACACACACACACACACAACTAACTTAACCTAACATAACGTTCTATATATTTTTTTACACCGGGGACTCGAGCCGCAAGTGCGACCATCTGGTCCGTGGGCCACTCGACCTTTTCGTATTAACTTTATGACCTTATTTAGACTACTTCCCCTTCACTGCTTAACTCGCTCCTCCCAGAGAGACGAGGGCGATGCTCATGCGCGTAGGCGGACAACAACAGCTCCGCCCGGGAAGGGCACTCCCATTACGTGAAGAAGGAGGAGGAGGAGGAGGAGGAGTGAAGAGAGGTGGAGAAGAGAAGGAGGAGTAATGAGGAAGAGGGGAAGAGGAAAGAATGAGAAAAAGGGAGAAGGAGAGAATGAAAAAGAGAAAGAGGAGGGGAGAAGGAGGAAGAAGAGGAGGAGGAGGAAAAGGGGAGGAGGAGTAATGAGGAAGAGGGGAAGAGGAGAGAAGGAGAAAAAGGGAGAAGGAGAAAATGAAAAAGAGAAGGAGGAGGAAGAAGAGGAGGAGGAGAGAATGGGGAAGAGGAGGAAAAGAGGGAGAGATTGAGGGAGAGGAGGAGGTGAAGGAGATAACGAGTAAGAGGAAGAAGAGGAGAGAACGAGAAAGAGGAAGAAGAGGAGGAGGAGAGAATGAGAAGGAGGAGGGAATGAAGAAAAGGAAGAGGAGGAGGAGGAGGAGAGAGGGCTTGCTCTTCTACCTTCTCCATCTCCTCCCCCCCTCCTCCTTCTTTTCTTTCCCCTCACCCTCGTCCTCCTCCTCCTCCTCCTTCTTCTCTTCCTTCACCTCACTCTCGTCCCCCTCCTCCTCCTCCTTAAATAATAACAACAACAACAACAACAACGATAATAGTGGTATTGGTAGTGATAGTAATGATAGTGATAATAATGTTAATGGTAAAGATATTATTAATGATAGATTAAGTACCGAAACAGCCACATAAGGTGTAATAGGCCTCGGCATGCTCGTTTGCCCATGTAATTACTTGTAACTCCTACGTAATATCAGCTTTAACTTGATATAATTTCTACACCTTTTCAACTCTCGTCTCTCTCCTCCTTCCCCTCCAATATTATCATTCATTCCCATCCCAAGCCCTCCACTCCCTTCCCCTCCCTTCCCCTCCCTTCCCCTCCCTTCCTCTTCCCTCCCCTCCCTTCCCCTCCTCTCTCCTCCCTTCCTCTCCCTTCCCCTCCCTTCCCCGCCTTTCCTCCCCCCTCCCCTCCCTTCCTCTCCCTTCCCCTCCCCTCCCCTCCCTTCCCCTCCCTTCCTCTCCCTTCCTCTCCTTTCCTCTCTCCTCCCCTCCCCTCCTCTCCCCTCCCTTCCTCTCCTTTCCTCTCTCCTCCCTTCCCCTCCTTTCCCTTCCTCTGCCTTCATCTCCCCTCCCCTCCCTTTCTCTCCCCTCCTCTCCCTTCCTCTCCCTTCCTCTCCTTTCCTCTCTCCTCCCCTCCCCTCCCCTCCCCTCCCTTCCTCTCCTTTCCTCTCTCCTCCCTTCCCCTCCCCTCCCTTCCTCTGCCTTCATCTCCCCTCCCCTCCCTTTCTCTCCCCTCCTCTCCCCTCCTCTCCCTTCCCCTCCCTTCCTCTCCCTTCCCCTCACCTCCCCTCCTTTCCTCTCCCTTCCCCTCTCTTCCCCTCCCTTCCCCTCCCGTCCTCTCCCTTCCTCTCCCTTCCTCTCCCTTCCTCTCCCTTCCCCTCCCTTCCTCCCCCCTCGTCTTCCCTTCCTTTTCTCTCCTCTTCCGTTC
>NC_134814.1:2054649-2089649 GCF_046742065.1 Oratosquilla oratoria
GGCCGGGGAATCGAACCCCGGTTCTCCGGCTTGTGAGGCCAGAGAACCGGGGTTCGATTCCCCGGCCGGGCGGAGACAAGTTGGGTTTGTCTCCTTTCACGTGTAGCCCCTGTTCACCTAGCAGCGAGTAGGTACGGGACGTTAGTCAAGGAGTTGTGACCTTGCATTCCCGGTGTGTGGAGTGTGAGTGGTCTCAGACCTACCCAGAGATCTGTGTGTGTGTGTGTGTGTGTGTGTGTGTGTGTGTGTGTGTGTGTGTGTGTGTGTGTGTGTGTGTGTGTGTGTGTGTGTGTGTGTGTGTGTGTGTGTGTGTGTGTGTGTGTGTGTGTCACGAGACGATTTTATTCCTATGAAGTGGTTGATGAATTAATTATTTATCACCGTCACCGTTATATTCCCAAAGGAATTCGGTCACGACGACCTCCGAGACGTTGTCGTTTTGAACGAAATCATTAGAGAAACTGGAAAGGAAATCCCACGTCCGTCGGGTTAATAAGCACATTTTCCCCTCGAAGACGACGACGACGACGACGAGGAGGAGGAGGAGGAGGAGGAGGAGGAGGAGGAGGAGGAGGAGGAGGAGGAGGAGGAGGAGGAGGAGGAGGAGGAGGAGGAGGAGGAGGAGGAGGAGGAGGAGGAGGAGGAGGAGGAGGAGGAGGAGGAGGACAGGAGGAGGAGGAGGAGGACCGGTCTCTCTCTCTCTCTCTCTCTCTCTCTCTCTCTCTCTCTCTCTCTCTCTCTCTCTCTCTCTCTCTCTCTCTCTCTCTCTCTCTCTCTCTCTCTCTCCTCTTCCTTCCCCTCCCTCTCCCCTACTTCTCCTCTGTCTTATTTCTCACTCTTCCTCTTCCCCCCTCACTCCTCCCCCTCCTCCCTATTCCTCCTTATTCCCTCCTCCCTCCCTCTCCCTTCTTTCCTCTTGTCCCTATTCTTATTGCTCCTTCTTTCTCCCCCACCTCATTCCCTCCTCCTCCTCTTCCTCCTCCTCCTCCTCCTCCTCCTCCTCCTCCTCCTCCTCCTCACCTCCTCCTCCTCCTTTCTCCTCCCCCTTCCCTGTCATATACCAGGGCGACATGTCCCGCCTGGCACGGGGTCACCGAAAACCAAACTACGCAAATTACGATCAACGAAAGACTAAGTAGCTTTGTAACCTTAACATGTATATGGCATGTATGTAACATAAATGTGACATGTATGTGATATGTATGTAACATGTATATGACATGCATGTGGCATAAGAACATAAGAACATAAGAATGAAGGAGACTGCAAGAGACCATAAGGCCTACACTAGGCAGCTCCGTATCCATCACCACCTGTCATCCCCATCCATAAGGTTGTCTAATCGTTTCTTAAAACAACTGATAGTTTCAGCGCTTACTACATGGTTACTAAGTTTATTCCATTCGTCGACCACCCTATTAGTAAACCAATTCTTGCCTATTTCCTTTTTAAATCTAAATTTGTCCAGTTTATACCCATTACTGCAAGTCCTGCCCTGTTGTTTTAATATGATGACCTTGTTTGCATCACCCTTGTTAAAGCCTTTGATCCACTTGAACACCTCTATTAGATTACCCCGCACTTTCCAGAGAGTGTAAGAGGTGCCTAAGCCTCTCTTCGTAAGGCAAATTTCTGAGTCCATGTATCATTTTGGTCATTCTTCTCTGTACTGATTCTAGTGAACTGATGTCCATTCTGTAGGACGGAGACCAAAACTGTACCGCATAGTCAAGGATGGGTCTAACTATCGCTAGATTTTAATAATTACCTCTGCATGTATGTAACATGTATATGACATGTATGTGACTTGTATGTGACATGTATGTGACATGCATGTAACATGTATGTAACATGTATGTGGCTCTTTGGGGGACTTTAGCACTGTTTGTGACCTGACCCAACTTAATCCAACCTAATTTGATCTAACCTAACCTAGTCCGAGCGAGTCAGACGTCGTTCACTCAAGCCATCTCCGTGTGTTGTTCTTTCTGTCATATAAATGTCGCATACATGTCACGTACATGTCATACAGATGTCACATACATGTCATACACATGTCACATACACCTCAATTGCATGTTACATCAATGTCACATGCTTGCCATGTACATATCATGCACATGTCATACCCATGTCACGTACATGTCACATACATGTCTCATACATGTCACATACGTATCACATACATGTCATATACACGTCACATGCATGTCATATCCATGCCACGCACGTCATACACATGTCACATACATGTCATATACATGTCACATACATGTCGTACACATGTCACATACATGTCCCGCACATGTCACGTACTTGTCACATACATGTATAGCCATCGCCTTAAGTCACTGGACAAGGAAACAAAATCCTTTTGTCGTCACAGGACTGAAGTGCCACTTAAAGTTGTCAGAGAACCGAGTGAGGGCTGTGACGTGATGGTTAAGTTCGTTTAATCTTGCAAAACCAAGGTTCGAATCCTGATAACCTGAACGAAACAGATACAATAGACAATTATAAAGATGCAGCATACGCCAGAGATGTTAAACAGAGATTTTATTATGAGAAGAGATATCCTTAGGAGAAATTTAATTTGATTCAATGAGTAGACAGGCCAAGTCGACGTCCTAACCGACATATATGTATATGACTTGCATTTATGTATTTATCTATTTATTTGTTTACTTATTTATTCATTTGTTTATTAATTGATTAGTTTATTCATCTATTTATTTCTTTTATGTGTATATTTTATCTATTTATTTCTGTCTAATTATCTGTTTATCAGTTTATCTATTTATTTGTTTACTTGTTTATTCATTTGTTTATTAATTGATTTGTTTATTTATCTATTTATTTCTTTTATGCGTATATTTATATTTATCTATTTATTTCTGTCTAATTATCTACTTATCAGTTTGTTTATTTGTTTATTTATTTATTTATTGACTTATTTGTTTACTTTAATATTAATCTATTTATTTGTCTTCGATTATTTAATTGTTTATTTATTTATTTATGAATTCGTCTACCTAATTAATTAGTTATTTAAATATTTGATAATCTATTTTATTCGTTTATCTATTTATTATTATTTCTTTTATTATTTATTCGACCCCAGTGGTGCTGTGGTAGAATTATTTTTTATAGTTTCATATATATATATATACATATATATATATATATATATATATATATATATATATATATATATAAAGTTTGTCTTTTTTAGCCTATTAACTAATCAAATAAATTTCGTATAGTTATATTTCTGTCCAAGACAGGACGAAAATAAATAAATAAATAAATAAATAGATAAATAAAAATGTCTACCCAGACAATGTAAAATGACTCCAGTTGACTTAAACGATACTTCAGATCTACAAAAACGTGTAAATAATTGGTGTTTATTGTCTAAATCGTAATTGTGAAAACAAAAAAAGTTGAACAGATAAAGAAAACGATAAATGGTTAAAAAAAAAAACGGAAGGAAGAGCGGAAATAAGAAGTAAATGAAGAAATCTTAGTTGCTCATTTTTGTCACTCAGGATGTGAATGTGGTCATAGGTGAGATATGTATATAAACATATTATGTCCACTTTGTATTTTTTTTCAATTTATTCATCTTTATTCATTCATTCATGAAGTATTCATTTATTCATCTATCTATCTATTCTTCTATTTATTTTTTATTAATTGTTAATTTTCATAATTAATTTATTTTCTTGTTCATTTATCTATATGATATTTATTCATATATTCACTTATCTTTTCTAGCTGTTTATTTATTTATTCAATTGTTTGTCTATTTATCTATGCATTTATTTATCTATTTATTTGTTTGATTTTTTATTTATCTATTTACTTGTGCATTGTACTCTATCGTCTTGTTGGGAAAGAGATTCTCTTACGACGCCTGATGACGCGACTTGACGTCATATCGTACGCTTGCGCAACCTGCGCAGAGTGCAAGGATGCCAGAATGTGGGCGTTGGTTAAGCAATGTGTGTAACCTGATTTCGCTAACCACATAAAAACAAGATTAACTTAACCTGTTACCACTTGCAGAGGTATAAAGTTTAATAATTTAGAGAGAAAATCTAAGAGCTCTGTGATCATGCTGATTTCAATGATGACAATGAAGTAGGACTAACGGTTCTCATCCGGTTTTCGTGATCTAATTTCATGCACTCCTCTCCACTATATATATTTATTTATTTATTTATTTATTTGTTTATATGTCGAAATGTCAGAAATTTATTGTTCCTTATTCATCTTGTGTTGCTCTATACACCATTTCCATTCAATTATCTCACCTTCAAACAGCATAGATATACAGTATATGTGAATGTATGGCTGTGTGAAGATGCCTTCAGGAGATAACAGAGAAAGAGAAGTAACATTGACAGAAAGAGAGAGAGAGAGAGAGAGAGAGAGAGAGAGAGAAAGAGATAGAGAGGAAGGAATGCGGATCTCTCGAATTGATATGGCCCCTCATTCGCTTGCCAGTGACCATCATAAGCCACTGTCTCTCTCTCTCTCTCTCTCTCTCTCTCTCTCTCTCTCTCTCTCTCTCTCTCTCTCTCTCTCTCTCTCTCTCTCTCTCTCTCTCTCTCTCTCTCTCTCTCTCTCTCTCTCTCTCTCTCTCTCTCTCTCTCTCTCCCTCTCTCCCCCCCTCTCTCTCTCTCTCTCTCTCTCTCTCTCTCTCTCTCTCTCTCTCTCTATGACGTCATTGCGTCTTCATTCTCATTTGCTGTAAATCAAACTAACTCATCAACTGAAGATGTTTCTGCTCTTGAAGAGAATTCTCATATCTATTTCTAAAACAACTCCAATATTGCACATCTGTGTTTATCCAAGTTTTTCAAATGCTCAGAATTACGTGTTTATCTTTTATTTGTCTATGGCCTTGTTTGCACTATCCGTTTGAACCTTGGCATTTACGATGGAAATCATTAGAGGCATTTACATATCACAGCGCAATTCACGTCGGTAGATTAATCTATTTACACACGACCTTATTTTCATGTCTGCTGGTATAGTTATTGTTACTATTTTATCCGTATTTAATTCATATTTATTTCTTAGTGTATATAAAGATAACATTTCAAAAAATTCATTTTCTAAAATGTGATATTATACCAACAGACGAGAAGATGAAAAAAAGAGAAAAAAGATCGTCCATCAGGGAATGTCACTCATGTATATTTCCTTTTCTACGTTAATTCCATTTCCTAACTCATCTGTCCGTTTATTCACGAATAAAATCAACTAGTGACAGAAAAGATAAAAAATAACAGAAGAAGAGTTGTTCTTAATTAAGCCAAGATTTTTTTTTTTTTTTATATTAACTAGAATTAAATTAACTGGGAATGTCGCGGTGCGAAGGGAAGAACTATTGTTCTTTTTCGTCTTTCTCTACTGAACCGATTGATTTCATCGTAGCCATTTACTGAAATCGGCTAAAGGAGCCGGTAGCATATAATAATTTTGGCGAAAGGCTTTGGTAAAAGATAACATTGCTTTTGTGAATACTATGAATTACTAAAAAAAAACCAGAATATACCTGACAATTGCTGAAAAGGAATATTATTCAATGATACATATGTAAAGATGTACATGTTGCCACACGTATTCGAAGAAGGCATCACCTTTTCCCTTTGTGTTCGGATAGTCAGGGGGAGTTACCTGTGGTTGTTAGGGTGTATCTTGTACATGCATCATGTCACATGTCAAATGTCACGTCATGTATCATATATCAGTTCGTCGTATTTGTTGTCGAGGTGGTCAAATGTCTGTTCACATCCGCTTCAACCCATTTTTTTATATTTATTTTTATTCCTTTTTTTTTCCCAAAGGATTGTGGTTCTTATGTGAGAAGAGAATAATTAAAATATTAGCCTGCACTGGTTGTCAATATGTACAATTATATATAGATATATATATATATATAGATATATATATATATATATATATATATATATATATATATGATATATATTTATATATTATATATATATATATATATATATACATATATATAGATATATATATTTTATATATATTTATATATATATATATATATATATATACTGAGTTAAACACGACAACATTTTGGCACTGATTGATCTTCTTACTGAGATTTTCATGAGAGAAAAATTAAGAATCTCAGTAAGAAGATTAATCAGTGCCAAAATGCTGTCGTGTTTAACTCAGTGTGTATTAGTGAGAATCTGCGCCGTAAATATACATATATGTACATGTATATACATATTTATATATATATATATATACATATATATCCATATGTGTGTGTAGGGATATATATATATATATATATATGAGTGAAAAGGTGGTAGAGAAATACGGGTTAGAGCGAGAACACTGTATTACTGACGTTTCGACTACAAGTCTTCTTCAGAGTGTCTTCAGAGTGTAGTCGAAACGTCAGTAATACAGAGTTCTCGCACTAAACCGTATTTCTCTACCACCTTTTCACTCATCTGTCCAACCTTCATAACATATATATATATATATATATATATATATATATATATATATATATATATATATATATACATTATAAATGTATCTAGCTTAGTCTATGTTCTTTCATCTATTCATAACTCACTTTGATATTATCTATTTATTTTTGTTGATCTATTGTCATTTATTTATTCATTTTCTTTATTTACTTATAAATTTATTTATTCATAGTTTCATTCTATTCGTCTTATTTATTTTCATATTTGTTTAATTGTTTATTCATGCAATCATTTAGTTAGTTAGTTATTTATATATATATACATTCATTTATTTATTTACCTATTCATCTAATTAATTTATCTACCTATTTTATTTATTTGTATATTTATTTATTTGTTTATTTATTCATTTGTTCATTTATCTTAATTTTTCAATTCTCAGTTAACTCTCTGGTTAGTGTGAGCGACCTTTGCCCTATGTACTGACGGCTTGATAGTGTAGTGGTTAGTGTCACGGCCTGTCATTCTACGGTACAGAGGTCGCCTCCCACCCACGATCAATATGTGAAAGCTTTATTATAGTGCATGCCGTTACTATCCTCCTTGTGCAAAGGCGCGTTTGTATGTGTGTATGCGTATGTGTGTGTGTGCGTGCGTGTGTGTGTGTGTTCATGAGCGTGCGCGTTTATATGCGTGAGCGCTCGTGTGTGTGTGTGTGTGTGTGTGTGTGTGTGTGTGTGTGTGTGTGTGTGTGTGTGTGTGTGTGTGTGTGCGTGTGTGTACGTCTATAAGGTCACAGCATTACCCCTAAATCAGAACATGCAAGCTCCGAGCCCTCATTCGGAAGGGTAATAGTTGTCGATCACGAGCCCAGCACGTGGTCCGAGGCGGCGTTGGAATGTGATCTCCCGCGTCTCATATCACAGTCCTTCTCGTGCCATAACGTCTCTTATCTGACCCATCAGCTGATAAGGCTGGAGCGGGGGCGAGATAAAAGTGATGTTGAGTGGAGGTATTTCCGATAAGCAGGCATTTCCTCCACACACGCACACGCGCACTCACGCACACACACACACACACACACACACACACACACACACACACACACACACACACACACACACACACACAGCTGAATAAAATCACCTGGAGACAAGGCGACAGCCACAGGCCCGGCTAAGTATGGTTCTACTTGCCGAGGTCCCGGGCAGGGGATGGAATGCCAGCCTACAGGGCCATGTGCCCCCGGGAGCGGTTAAGTTTGTTTTGATTAATTCATTTAAATAATGGCTTCTTGTCTGCCGCCAGTCGATTTTATTCAATCGAAAGAAACCCTTCAGCCCTGTTCACACTAGCGGTTTGAAGCGCGCGGAAACCGCGGCGTTACCACATAGTCGAGGAAAAACCGCGTGGTTGTGTGTGAACGCCTCCATTGACTTACATCGTAATTGAACCGCCGCGGTTGAGACCGCTAGTGTGAACGGGGCCGTAATACGGATAGAATAGTCCAACCGTAGCCTCAGAGAACTATTTTTTAATTTTATTTATTTATTTATTTATTTATTTATTTATTTATTTATTTATTTATTTATTTATTTATTTATTGAGAAAGATTAATTCCTAATAATAAAAGACTGCTTTGTGACCGTGGTCCTTAGGGGAGTCCAAAAGATTCCTTCCCTTTTATTAGGGGGGATGGCTAGCCAAGGTATGCATCCTCCCATCCTATACGCACCCCCTAGTCTCCAAACTAGGGGGCGCGGCCCCCCACCTCATAAGGGGGCGGGACGAGACCGCAGCTTCTGACTCTTTCAAAGACAAATAGAGAAATAAATAAATAAATAAATGAATAAAAATAATAATAATAATAATAATAATAATGATAATGATAATAATAATAGTAATTATGATAATTAAGAAGAAGAAGAAGAAGAAGAAAAAGAAGAAGAGGAAGAGGCGACGGCAGCAGCAGCAGCGGCAGCAGCAGCGGCAGCAGCAGCGGCAGCAGCAGCGGCAGCAGCAGCGGCAGCAGCAGCGGCAGCAGCAGCGGCAGCAGCGGCAGCAGCAGCAACAGCAGCAACAGCGGCGGCGGCGGCAGCGGCGGCGGTTTGGCGCAATGTTTCGGTCACAAGCGATTGTGAGAGTGAAATGTACCAATACACTTCGTCCTGACAGAGTTGGTGTTTTGCCACAAAGCAAAGACGCTTACCACAAGAACTTAATGGTCTTGAACTGTCGTGGCTTGACTTTAATTTTTTTTATTTATTTATTTCTTATTTATTCATATTTTTACTGATATATGGATTGAAATTACTGGGCACACAACCTGTTTTTATGAATATGTAGATATGATGTGCGCATGTGAATCACGTGTTGGAATCGTGATCGACAGCTATTTCCCTCCCGGAAGAGAGCTCAGAGCTTACATATGACCAATCTATGGGTAATGTTGTGATCTTACACGCGCACTCACACCCAACTCCCTGCCCACGAGATTTGGAGTAACGACTCCCAGCGCAGTAATACTGAAATTATTTCAGCCGTGGGCGGGATTCGAACCCGGACCGCCGTAGTGGCGGCCGGGAATTCTAACCACTGCGCCATCGAGTCGAGTGTATGTTTGTGTGTGTGCGCGCGCGTATGTGTGTATTTACCCAGTTGTGTTTACCTAGTATCTTACGAGAAGGGGAGCTACGCTCGTGGTGTCCCGTCTCTGTATCTCACAGTTACTAGTTTGTTCTTTAATTCGTGTATGGTGTTTGCACAATATATTGTTTCGTCCAGTTTGTTCCAGACGTACACCATTCTGTGTGGAGAGCTGTTATTTTTCATGTCTCTTCTATAATAACTGTCCTTTTTGAGAGCTGTTATTTTTCATGTCTCTTCTATAATAACTGTCCTTTTTGAGTTTCTTTTCATGTCCCTTTGTGTTTCTCTTATCCCAATTTAGTAAGTCTTCTCTGTCAAGGACTTCCATGTTTTTCATGATTCTAGAGAGGGTTAGCAAGTCACCTCCTTTCTTCTTTCTTCCAGAGTCGGTAATTCCAGCTTTGAGGATCTCTCCTCATATGACAGTTTTGAAAGTAGTTAAAGGCCACCTTTATTGATCTTAAGTTGTAGGATTCTCCGACAATTTTATTTATTTGGTTATCAGGGGACATATCATTTGTGATGATTACTCCCAGGTCTTTTTCAGATCCCACTTTCTTTACTTTCTTTGTACCGATTTTATAATATCCTGATATTCTTTTTTTACTTTTCCAAATTTAATTATGCTACATTTCTTGGTGTGTGTGTGTGTGTGTGTGTGTGTGTGTGTGTGTGTGTGTGTGTGTGTGTGTGTGTGTGTGTGTGTGTGTGTGTGTGTGTGTGTGTGTGTGTGTGTGTGTGTGTGTGTCTGTATGTGTCTGTATGTGTCTGTATGTGTGTGTGTGTGTGTGTGTGTGTGTGTGTGTGTGTGTGTGTCTGTGTGTATGTCTGTGTGTGTGTGTGTGTGTGTGTGTGTGTGTGTATGTGTCTGTGTGTATGTGTGTGTGTTTGCGTGTGTGGTGCATGAGTGAGTGTGCATGTGCATGCATATGTATATCTGCCTTAGGATGATCTAAACTGCTATCATTTGATTGTGATACTACTACATACCTCTTCTAAAGAAACTTAAAACACTTTTGGTCTCTCGAAAAAGAAAATAAAGATTGGAATTCCTCTGTATGCAATATAGGAGTATAAATTGGGTGAAGGCGAAAGCCGTTACGGAATAGTAATCCTTCCTCCTTGTGGTGGGTATGAAGCAAGGTCACCCCTTAAAGAACTAATTTTCTATTATGTACGTGCACCATTAATTTCCTGTATTAATTGTCACCCATTGAAACTAGTAGTTATGTAAATATATATTGAATAACAGTTTTATGTTTTTCATAGCAATATGTAGATATGTATGAGTGTATGTACTAATATTCTAAATAGTAACAATTGTAGTTTGTAAACTGATTTGTGCATTGTACTCCTAAATGTGACATATGCCCTTCTTATGTACAGCCGTCAAGACAACGGCTTAGGTAGCCTGCATAGTAGACGACGTGGTGGTTCCTGCAGCTTGTTTGATGGGTTAAGCCTCGTCACCCCAGTCCTTTCATTCCCTCTGCCTGCCGTGCTCCCAGCATACTTACACACATGTACACATTACCATGTACACATTTGCTAGCACATGGATATGAGGCCAATGTACGACTCCACTTGTGCTACAACAAAACATGAAACAACAACAAATGCAGTGGTGGACAGACTGGCTACACAAACATAGCTTCAAGACTCATACCCAGACCTAGGTTAGACACCCAGAACTGATCTGGGTCCAACGCCACTCGGACCCCGTGAACATCATTACCAAGCTACCTACTCTACTCACTGACCGAGATGATCTTACAGATATATGAGAACGGGTGCAGTAAACTGCATCCTGTAAATACTAATCATGATAATAATAATCACAATGATAATTGTAATGAAGCAATAGAAAATCATCAACATGCTATCCATCCCGAATGGCTCACGAGAAAGGCTGGTACACTGGAAAGGCCTCCTGAAGGGTTGGTAGGAACAACGGCTGGGCTGGGCTGGTTTGTCTCTCGCTCTCTTTCTCTCTCTCTCTCTCTCTCTCTCTCTCTCTCTCTCTCTCTCTCTCTCTCTCTCTCTCTCTCTCTCTCTCTCTCTCTCTCTCTCTCGTTTTACAACCCAGTTCTCTTCATCTCAGGGTTCAGACAATTTAAGTCCTAAAAACATAAGAACATAAGAACGAGATTGCAGGAGTCCGTAGGGCCTACACTACGTAGTTCCATTTCCCTTACCATTTATCATACTTATCCAAATAAAGTTATTTATGATAATCTTCGCTTAAAACTATCAATAGTGATTGCACCACATAACGTTAAAATAAAGTCAACAAAGTCAACAAAGTCAACAAAGTCAACAAAGTCAACAAAGTCAACAAAGTCAAAATAAAGTCAACAAAGTCAACAAAGTCAACAAAGAAGAGACTTTCAAGGAGTTCACAGATGAATTGGAGAATTCCAAGATTTGGATATTACATGTTTTATTTCATATATACGGGTAACATTTTTTATTTCATGTACAGTTAAAGACTTGGAAGATATCCTCAATCATATGAACAAAGGAAGCCTCAAAGATTGTGTGGAGACAAATAAGTGAAACTAACATTCGGTTACAAAATTAAAAGTAAAGCAGCAGCCACAATCAAAAGAAAACGAGAATCACGAAAAAATCATATATGAAGAGTATAATTATTAAGGCCACATACCAAAACCGACTAAAGATTGCAGAAGTCAATGAAAAGACGTACCACATTAGGTCGGAATATGTTTAGTAAATATAATAATAACATAATAGACTCCCTGACTGCATTTCCATCACGGAAGGTTTACAATCAGTGTATAAGCCCATCTATAATCTTCGGAGGTTGGGTTTAGAAACTGATGGCATTGGAGACGAACCTAATGGAATGCCCAGAGAAGAGTGGAAAGACTATTGTTCTGAGTTACATGAAAATGGAAGAAGGCGAGTTAAGAAAATAAGAATGGAGGGGACTACATGAGACCATAAGGCCTACACTAGGCAGTTCCATGTCCCTTACCACCTGTCATCCCTATCCATAAAGATATCTAATCTTCTCTTAAAAGAACTCATTGTTTCAGCACTCACTACATAGTTACTAAGTTTATTATTGTTTCAGCACTCACTACATAGTTACTAAGTTTATTCCACTCCTTAACTACTCTCTTGGTAAACCAACTATTGTGTATTTGCTTCTTAGAGAACAATCATGAGTGAAAAATACATGAAAGGTTGCTAGACAGGAGGAGAGAAGATGAAACGTGTTACTGACTGGACGCCGCCAGATGGGAAGCGTAGAGGATGGAGAGAGAGAGACCAGGGAGAGAAGTTTGCAGGAGTAATCTGGGCAGAAGTGCTTGGGAGAGACCTTTGTGTAGCAGTGGACTCCGAATGAGTTTTGTATTGGCTAAACACTTCAACATTGCAAATCTATAGACGGTTAAGCTATAGCAAATGCTAGATGATTTTAATCAGTGAAGGGTTATCATACTGGGCTGTTTTTCCTCCGACATCTTACCCCCAACCTCCATTTGAATAACTAGAATGTAACATCGCTTACAGAAATCTAGATTTCTCAAAGAACATTTCAACAGTATGTCCATCATTCGTGTAGGTTCAAAATCTCTAAGCTCACCATTCAGCTGTATGTAACGGAAAGATAAATTTATATTTGAAATTGTGACAAATTAAATATTGTAACCAAAGTCCAGTGTGCTTAATCCGTAAAGGAGTGTATTGTAGAGGCGTAGATTACTTCACGTTCTTCTTTCAGGTGATTATGATCACAAAGATCGAAAGATGACGTTGTTGTTGTTTTTTTGTCAAGAAATCCGATTGTCGTCCCACATTGGAATAAAAAATATATCATTTTTGGAGTACACATTTTTTTTTCCAGTTATCAATAATAACAGGACAAAAATGGTTGTTTTATGTTAGTAAATTCTCGCTTGGTCAGTAAAGCCCCGTTTTCTTTTCTTTTTTCGTGATCACAGAGAATGGATCCTACAGGAATATTTTTTTTATATTGGCCAATAAATTTATACAAAAGAAAAAGAATGTGATCTTTGTCAAACAGTAAATCATAACAGTTTTCTACCGAAATGATCTTGTGAGACAACAAAACTATAAAAAAAAATCTAACAAGATCCCAATTCAGAGACTGAAAAAATACAAATATAGGAGGAATATCAACAGAAATGCAGAATCACGCAAAACTAAAACCTCGTCAAGCGAAATGATAATGGTCAAATGAATAATGAATTGCGTTAACGAGTCACGTGATACTCCGTAAGTTATAATGAACCTTATGTACGGGATTTTTTTTTTTTTTTTATATACTGATGGACATGTACTAATAAAAACATTCGACACTGCAGTTGTTAAGTACATATCACCGACTTTATATCTTTCAAGTCGACTTTTCTTCGTTTCGTTGACTTGAACCGCTTCGTTTGGACTGTTGAAGCAGGCGGGGTAACAGTCAACGTTTGTAATCGTAGAGAATTGCGGGAATCGAACCTACAAAAATAGAAAGTGACCTCACCTGTGGTAGCCAAGGAAGTTTGCAATGACTGACTTAAGGGAGAACCAGGCAGAGAGTTCAGCAGGATTCAGTGCATCATCAAAACTAGTGTCCTTGATGAGATCCCTTATTTGAAGACCATAAAATATACTTGCCTTAAGTTTCTCCATGCTTTTTCGTTAAAACTTCTGATGGAGGAGAACAAATCCCTCTCCCTTCCCTGCCCAATACCTTTACAAAGTTCTTCGTAAGACCGAGCTTGATGTGGAGGGGTGGAACCAATATCTTGCTCGGTTCAACCAGAGGGTGAGACAGATACATAATTTTCAAGACACGAGAGAGAGAGAAAGAGAAAGAGAGAGAACCAGCCTTGCTGTGGATGTGCTGTGTCTTGCGACACTGCTTCTGACCCAGGGCAGTGGATAAGATGCAGGGATGACCCGTCATCCAGGAGGTGCCAAGAAAGAGGAAGGGAAGAGGGTAGAGGGGAGTGGAGTATATAGGGGATGGAATGGGTAGGAGTGGTTTCTATGCCTTTGTTACATGGCTACCTCCCGTGTAAGAGGGAAAAAAGTCTTCGATATATATATATATATATATATATATATATATATATATATATATATATATATATATATATATATATATGTGTGTGTGTGTGTGTGTGTGTGTGTGTGTGTGTGTGTGTGTGTGTGCGTGTGTGTGTGTATGTGTGTGTGTGTGTGTGTGTGTGTGTGTGTGTGTGTATGTGTGTGTGTGTGTGTGTGTGTGTGTGTGTGTGTGTGTGTGTGTGTGTGTGTGTGTGTGTGTGTGTGAATCCCGAAGATTCTAGGCAAACTGCTAACTGCTGTCATGATTTGATTGATACTCGCTGTTACTAGCGATTCATTTCAAGTATTTACTACAACATAAGGCCATAAAGGTTTCGTACGAGCCTCACCGATTGACCTAGATTTGAGCTCGGTTTCTCTTTGAAATTAGGTTATGACGGCATTTAGAAATCAACCTAGAATCTTCGAGAGTTAGTTCAACTCCAGGTTGGAGAACTTTTGTAGCTCCCACGGCTCAGTCGGTAAGGCGTCAGTTAAGCAACGAATGTGACCTCGGTTCGACCCCGGGACGACTGTCAGGATTATTTGATTGATATTAGCATTTACTAGAGATTCACTTCAGATGTATATATATATATATATATATATATATATATTGGAAGAAGGGGGCATTATGTATACGTCACTTATATACATTAAATAACATTGTAAGTTACAACAAACACAGACATAGACAAGAGAGAGAGCTGGCCTAGATGTCGCATGGCGATTGTAAAATGCATACACAGTATAATGTTTTAATCGCCAAAAGTGTTTACAGTACAACATAATCTTTCCGTGATGTTTCAATATTCATTTTTGTTTCAAAGTTGAGTCGGGTGTTTCAATGACTCGCGGTTGTCATCAGATGGTACGAAATCGAAAACACTATAATTTTGGTCTTTTTTATTGAATAATGTAACGAATATCAATCAAATATAAGCCAACAAATGAAATAATCAACACAATGATGGAAAGACAATCAACACATAAACAATAAGAACTTATCACAAACAGAGTAGAAATAGAGAAATGAAAGCCATGATCGTGAGATCACAAAGGCAGAAAACGAGGATGGTAAGGTTCTGCTCTTGGTTAATTCTTGAAGGAATCTTTTCTTGTCTTCTTCCCTGACCGTTTTCTGCAGGTAATTATCCTTTATCTTGTTTCTCCCGTTGATTCTTACAAATATAAACGTGTTTTTATCCTTAATGGGAAGCTTCAGGATGTTGATGGGAGGCGATGGTACAATGGGCAGTCAATGATTTTATCCAAAACGCTACGCTGTGTTGTATCTCCAGAGAGAAACATTCCATGGTTTCTGAAGTCTTCCTGGTGAGCAGAATGAGATAAAAGGAGTTCTTGGGAGTTTATACTCTAGGAGAAGCTACAGTAGAGTCATCTGACTTCTCAGGGACTCCTGAAAAACAGAAGTCCATGTCGTCTCGTTTCGAATCCCGCATCGTATCGTTCGGTAATCGTTTGCTCGTTGGTGTAATGCCCGGTGCGTGATGGGGTGGTCAGTTCGTGACGGTAGCAAACAGCCTTTGCTAAATTCCTACGAAGCCCTTTTTAATAGAAGGTTCTTTGCCACAAGGTGAGCAATTGGTAATCTAGTTTCAAGCCTTCGCTATTTCACAGTTGACGCCACCATCAAGTCCCTGTGGACACTACAAGGGTAGAGGAAGAGCCGTCTGATGGAGGAGACCCCGCACCAGCTGCAGCAGAGTTGGAACTGAAGAACCTTTTTAGTTCTGGTCGACGCTCATGCCGCGGCGGAGACGAGCGAAGTCTTCGAAAACGATGTTGTCGTCAGCACCCTCCTGGCCCTGGACCCTCATGGAACCGGCGCCTGTCCAGAGATAAGAAAAATACTTCATCAAACCTGCTTGAAACAGTGGATGTATGTAGAGTAAAACCCGGCAGTCGCGACGCTTTGATCCGGTTTTTTTTTTTTTTTTTTTAATGTGACTCCATCGCGCTACCGATTGTACCATCACTGAGCATCAAATCGGTAGCGCGGTGGACTCGCATTCTGGGGAACCCCGGGTCGAAGCTTCGCAAGGTACGGGTTTGATTTTCTGAAAAAATTCACTGTAACGTGTATGGTGTGTGTGTGAATGCATGTTTTGTATGCTTATACATGTGTATATATATGGAAGACAAACGTGGCATAGTGGTAAAGCAAACACAGAAAACTATTATGTATTCACCTCATCATCTTACCATTCACACTAATGTAAATGTGACTACGCGTTGTATAAATAAATGCACGTGATCACATGCACTCATGTATATGTACATATGCAAATGTGTGGTAGGGTGGTGAAGTAAACACAAAGAAATGCTGGAGTTTTGTTTCTGACTTTTCGTCCTTACCAGGATTTCCTCAGAGTAAAAACCCACATGGGTTGGGGTGCATGATCTTACTTATGTGACATTCACTGTACACTAAGAAGTAGCTGTGACTCACATGGGTTGGGGTGCATGATCTTGCAGGGCAGGTCAGCGACGAGCTCACCGCCCAGAGCACCACAGTTGAGCTTCACACGGCAGGAGTAAGAGACGACGACACCACCGGCATCGCTGCTATTCTTGCCAGAAGCCACAACAGTGGAGGAGGCAAGGTTGGCGTCACCGTCCTGGAAAGATTGGAGACGTCAACGATTAGTTCCATGTTTAGGGAAATCCGTCATCACTCTCAGTTTAGTGGTAGAGTTTATATCAAGAGGTCTCAACCAGGAAGGAATTAGGATAACAGACATACAGAATCAGAATGATGATTGTTCTAAAAATTAAAAGCCTGCAGATTTTACAAGCTATATAATCCTTAGGCCTTCATTTTAAGGGTCAAAGACAGAATTAACAGTAAAAGATAGATATGCCATCTTTTGAATAAGGAATTTGTAAATTGTGGAGAGGGCGGCATTCTGACCTTAGGCAGGGGTGGAGGTAAGAATGAAATAGGTTGAGAACCATTGGTTTACGTTTCATAGTTCTGCCCTTGTTCTTATCATCATCTATGGGATGTCTTCAGTCGAAACGAGTCAGCGAAAAAATGCAAAATGTTATCATGTTGTCAGTACTTTGCTTCCAAGAAGGATCCATTGATTGCTATGATACTCACCTTGAGTTTGCCATCAAGAGCAATTCCGACCTTGGTCTTGTTTGAGCTGGCCACAGGTGTCAGGGAGAACGCCTTGTTCAGGGAGGCGCCAGGAGTGATGGGGCAGCCTTCCTTGGACTCGAGGGAAGCCACCTGTCGAAGTAGAAATCACGACACTCATGCATTTCGAACTAGAGTGGATTGAGCTTAAAACAACTTTAGAGAGGCAAAAACATAATTTCTCAGTTAATAACGCCACTTTGTGATGTTATGAAGTAGAATAAGCTTAAGACACCTTTAGAGAATCAAAAACACGAGTTTTCAGGTATTAACACGAACTTTGAAATGTTGTTATGGAAAAATTCATGTTACTGGGAAGGTGGTATTACCTCGCGACTGAAGTGGCTGTTGGTCATGGTCACTTCGACGTGCTGGATGATGGCGCACTTGATGTTCTTGACAGTCTTCTTGCTGCCGTTGTTGATGTTGAGGTTGGCCTGGACCTGCTCGCCATGGTAGAAGAGCTCCTTGTCAAGGGTGACCTCAAGGTTCAGCTTGCCAGCGGAAAGGGTGAAGCCCTTGGACACCAGGGTGCTGGGCTGCCTCTTGTTGCGTTCCAGAGGAGCATATTGGACTTTCCTGACGGCGAGGTTGACGGAGTTCCTCTTGTGGGGTTTCTCGTCGGAGTTGTCGCCAACGAAGACCTTCAGGTCATAGATGACACCAAGGGGCTTGCTCTGCAGGGGGGAAGGCCATCGGAGGTTTGCGTTTAGAAATTGAAATGAATATTTTTCGTGGATCTATTTCACTAAGCTGCGTTCGGATTTTCCCGACCACAGGAAATCCACCATAGAGACGAAAAGTTAACACCTCACTTGATTTTCTGATTTTAGTCACAGGGGATCGTTGACAAAGAGAGTGCATGTTTATCTTATGGGCCTCTATTGTGTTGTGAGTATGATTTGAACCAAGGGTACCTGTATTGCAGCTATTAAGTGATTTATCTTGTCTTCCTTTAGACAGCTGAGCAATTATTCGGTTGATTTAACTCAGCGCAATAGTACTCTGACACTTACGGAATCATCGTCGCCGGGCTGGAGCTGAACGGAAGCGGGGGCAGACTGGGGGATGTTGATCACAAATGGATAGGCATTGCCACCAAGCTTCTTGACGAGGCGGTCCTGGACTGGAGTCACCTCGAACTAAAAAACAAAACAAAAGTTCTATCAGAAACAGTAACTTTGGGTGATATTGACATGATCTTCATCATGAAGAACACACAATCAAATGCCAGCAACGACCTCTTCGTACTTGGTTTGGAGGTGCTTCTTGAGAACCGACTCACCTTATCGTTGGACGGATAGATCTGGTGGGATGCAATCACGAGCTCCTTGCTGAATTGCAAGCCCATAACTTCATCCTCCTCGCGACCATGACGGTACGTGACCGTGACCTGTAAGTTGCAGAAGAAAGAGAACATGTTAGATCAAAAAGGACAGAAGAAAGAGAACGTGTAAGGTCAAAAAGGACAGAAGTAAGAGAACGTCTAAGATCAAAAAGGACAGAAGTAAGAGAACGTGTAAGATCAAAAGGACAGAAGAAAGAGAACGTGCAGGATGAAGTTATAGAATAAAGGGAACGTAATATCAGGTTGAAATTTCTTAGAAAACGCGCAAACTAAAGTTTAGATATCTTAGAAAATGTGTAAGTTAAAGTAAAAGAGAGGGAAAACTGCCTTGAATGGTGAAGAGTGTTAGAAACTAAAGAGTCACATAGGAAAAAGCGTTTGAATGCAAAAGCAAAGATAACGAACCAATTTTATCAAACCACAAAACTCAACCAGTCAAGTCTGCGCGCGCGCGCGTGTGTATATGAATACGTATATGTATATGTATACTTATAGGTATTATAATATCGACAACCTTCCACAGGTTTCCTAGCGCTCGGGCTAAGTCTCACGTTCTTAAGCCCCAGAAAATGCAGTAGTCTTCCATTATTTATAGCGTGAAGCCTTACGTGCCTGTGGCGTTAAGCCCCCCCACCTCTCTCTCTCCCAGCACCCACTGTGACCTCAGTTTTAGGTTAAGACTGTACTGCCTGGATTAGTGGGTGGGGGATTAGGTGTTGTGGGATTAGGTGCTGTGAGGGTTAAGTAGCTGCAGTGGGGGGGGGGGATGCGATGGGTCGATGCCAGAGAGGGCTGACGTATCGTTCTGGTCAGCTTTTCAGGCTTGTAAAGGTAGTGCTTCCTTTGTTCTCAAGGCCTTATCACACTGGGCTATTTTTCCTCCAATCTCCAATTTGTCGACGCTACCGCCCACCTCGAATGTCATTTGATATGCTGGAGGAAAATGATCTTCCTCCAGCATATCAGATTCCTTCGTGAAAGCTGCAGGCTACGAATTTGATCCAACAATCGGAGGAAAATTTAGCCCAGTGTGATAGTGCCTTTTCCTGACAGACCTGTGGGGGTTTGGAATTAGTGGCATTTTTTTAAGTGAAACGGTGGAATTGAGTGGTGAGGTTGATGGTAGGAGCAGTGAAGCAGAGATTCGAGGTTGAATTGATTAGTAGACGTTCAAATAAAAGAGAGGAAATTTCGCAAAATCGGTTTAGGAATTTGTGCCTTGACGGTTCTGTTGCAAGTCCGAGGTCTAACGCTGATTAGAAACCAATTAAGTGAAAACAATACTTGTGCGAAACTGATTCGGTTTAACGCGACAACCCCACACCCTCTATCAGGAGGCTAGGACGGTGCCCCCTACAGAGGATTTTGTAGCGTGGAGCTTACTTAACCATGCCCTTGGTTCAACTCGCTTGCGGCCGTTACGTCAACCTCCGCTGCAAGTAGCGACGCTCTAACTCCTTTTTCATGCAGAAGTACGGTCTTTAGAGCCATAAATAGTTAACCAAATAATAAAAACTGATTTGGAATTAGTTATATGACTATTCTCATGCAAAGGTCATATTAGATCATTCAGAATAGTAGTCGTCTGGAATAAGATTTGTTTGTATGCATCTATTGATGTAAATTTTGAAACTGAAAAACTAATGAAACATGACAAATTATACAAAATGAGAGTAGTATATATCATAATCATGTGACGGAGAGGGGGGAGGGAGTGAGTGAGAGAGACAGATAGAAAACGTAAAGAAAATTTCACAGAAAAAAATATATACATTTTTCAAGATAGGAGAGAGAGAGAGAGAGAGAGAGAGAGAGAGAGAGAGAGAGAAAGGCAGAGAGAAAATATAGAAAACGTAAAGAAAAAGAATCGTAAAACAAAATATAGGTACATAATTTTCAAGACACGAGAGAGAGAGATAGAGATAGATAGATCGATAGATAGAGAGAGAGAGAGATAGAGATAGATAGATAGATAGAGAGAGAGAGAGAGAGAATATTACTTACGGCCGCGAAGACCCTCCGTCCGCGAAGGTAGTCATTGTCGACGAGAACTACGCCATCGACGGGTTCGGTAGAGACGGTGTTGTCTACGAAGTCCCGACGACCAAGGTATACAGTGATCTTACCTGAAACGGCGAAACCAGGTGTACGGTGAACACCTCTTCACAAAGGCAACATTGGCTCGTTTCACACGTATCGACTTTTGGCCGTGCGCCTTCCACGACACGACGTCGTACTCTCAAATAACTATGGATGGCTATGGACGCTTTCACACGTGGTAGTGGTCGTGACGTGTGAAAGCGTCCATAGACACCCATGGTTATTTGAGAGCACGACGTCGTGTCGTGGACGGCGCACGGCGAAAAGTCGGTACGTGCGAAACGAGCGTCAAAGAGAAAAGGTTGTTTACAAAAGGAGATTGGTTCCATAGCAGTGAGACAGTGCGCCCCTTCCTCCTACATGTTTTCACAAGGCTATCACACTTGGAGCAGCTCGAAGTTCTCGGGAAGGCAAAGTGTTTGAATACAAATGCAATGATAAGTGTCTACTCGGAGATGGGATTTGACCAACGAACTAGCTACTGGGAGGAGGGATTTCTGAGCCTTTTGAGGTTATTTTTCTTAACTGAATAATATAGTCTGATCTTAACCAAAACAAAATAATCACAGTTGGCACAGAGTCTGGGATTCACACTGTCACAGCATTTGCCCCAAAAGACAGGTTAAGAAAAATGGTAACATGTATGTAAAGTTACGACAAATCGACTAACAAGACCCGCCACTGGAACCCAAACCTTTGAATGTGCGATTGCTTCCCACAAAGCAAGGACGTTATTGTTGTGCCACGTTTGCTTGTTATATTGAACGATCTGGGCAATCGTTTGTTTAAATGATCAACAGTAGCACAACGGTAACATCCTTGTTTTGTGGTAAAACACTCGTACATCTAAGGCTTTGAGTCCCAGTAGCAGATCCTGTAACAATCATCCTACAACGTACCATTAGGGGCGGTCTTTTTGAAGACTTTCACGGCGTTAGTGTTAACCATGGGTGTGGATTGAGTGGTTTCCTCGTAAGGAGACAAAGTCAAACGAAGTAGTTACCGGTCGTGATACGAGAGCGGGAATGCGATGCGACCGGGGTCTGGACCCGGTATATATACTGGGAGTGATCTTGTTAATGGAGAGATTTTGTGGTTTCAGGGATCTTTGCGTCACATGGGGCTTTCTGTAGGGCGAGTGCTGCGTAGGAAGAGGGGACGACAGCGGAGGCGTGAGCGAGGTTAAGATGATTACCCAGGTCTTGTAGAAAGAGAGACAGACAGACAGAGAGAGAGAGAGAGGCAAAGAAAGAGACAGAGAGAAAGACAGACAGAGGAATAGAGAGAGAAACAGAGAGGCAGAACCTCCAGATGAGAAAATGTTACAAGTGGAGTTCCTCAGAGCTCAGTTCATATAGACTGTGGACTGAAATCTGCTGACGATACTAGGCTGTACGACAGACCATATGATTACTTCTTATGTGTTTGACAGTTGCCAACAAAGCTATCAAACTAAACACCATGTGAGGACGGAGTATTTATTAGCACGATGTTTCGTCTTGTTAGAGTTTTATCAAGTACACGATAAAATTCCAACAATGTACTTAATCAAGCTGGCGTTTTTTTACATGATCATTCAAATCAACTTGATTTAATTAAACAAGGATTAAACAAACTAGAGTCATGCTCTGGAAGATGATAAAAGAAATTTCACTTAATTTAGTGTAAACTTGTGTTCATAGGTATAAATAATGTAAAGTGTGCATACGAGATATTTGAAAAAAATGAAGGTTGAAAGGATTTTGGTGTAATTATCACTGATGATTATACTTCTGTGGTTCCGAGAGAGCAAATAAAATTGTTTGATAGCACGATCTATTGACTTTAAAGTTGGTGTCACTCTAAGCATTTCTCGCTAGTTTGCTACTTGTTTTGCTACTTTGAGTAGATACGACTACAGTTACGATTTTTATTTTTTCGAATTTCCAAATGTCAATTCAATCTTGCGTCATATGATGAGAAACCGCATGACAAACTAAAAGAAGTTAAACCTAAACCCATATTAGCAAAAGCAAGTAACATACCAGCGTAATGCGCCTCCACTTTCAAGGTCAGAGTGCAATAGATAAAGTCATTTTTCTAAACCACCCACACTCTCTTAGAAAGGGGTTTGTAAACCGTCCCAGTCGATTCCACCATCGTAATAGTCACATTTTAATTAGAATACGAGTTTGTAAGAACGGTTTTCCGAAGATCCCCGAGACTTTCAGCCATTTATCATATATTGGCGAACGTCATAGTAGTCAAACATCGTATCCAGATAATAGCGCCTTAGAGTTGATTACAAAGGCGGAGCATGCCGACAGGAGACCTTTTGATCAATATCTATGTCGGATGAAAAAAAAAAAAAAAAAAAAAAATCATATTAATAATAAAATAAAAAATAAAAACTATTGCGTACACACTCGCGGTTTCTATTGAAAAATGTCGCAGAATTTAATTGAATCTGAAGAAGAGGAGTTAGACAGTGGAGTTTGTTCATTATCCGTCCAGCCATATATGTTTGAGCCCATAATACGACGCCAAACGTCAAAAGATGATCAGGAAATGACTGAACATGCCGAAGTTGACCTTGATGATGATAATGAAAATGGAAAGTCACACCATAACAGTGAAGCAAGTGGAGAGGAACAGGATCAGGAAGAGGAAAACCAGGGATAGACGAGGCGTCAGGCAAACTAGATCATCTTATTCTTAGTGTTAACGTAATAAATGAATTTGCGCTGTGGCTATAGGCCTAACAATGACTTTACTCACCCACACTCCACCCTACTGACAGGGCCAGAAGGGTGGGGGGGGGGGTCCTGGTGGATAGCCAGAAAGTCAAGGCCTAGTGCCAGTCGTGACAGTCTCAGTATCATGTCACGTAGGCATAGGCCAAGAACACAGCTCATAACTTGGTCTTAGGCATGTCATTTGTGTAGGCTATCATGCACATTTTGTGAATCTGGACAGATTATGAATATTCGTTAAAATATGCAGCGCCAATAATGAATTTATAATTGGGCACACAAATACCAAATCCATTAGACATGCACACATTATTAACCTAACCTTACCTAACCTAACCTTTTTATAAGTCTTCATAATTACAAAGGATTACAAAGGCGGAGCATGCCGACAGGAGACCTTTTGGTCCATATCTAGGTCCGATGCAAAAAAATAATAATAATAAATTAATAAATAAAAACTATAATAATGTAAATAACAAATAAAATACATAAATAAATGCATAGGTATAGTTAAATGATAAACAAACAGGTAAATAGTAAATAATAATAAATTGGCATATAACTAATAATAAATGAAAATCAAACTGACAAATGATAACAAAACAAAAACAAATATAGAATAAATTATAATCATTACAGCATCTTGCGAAGCTAATTTAGTAAGTAGTCTTTCGTCGGGGGACGGTTTCAAAAGCTTTTGCAAAGTCTAGATATATTAAATCTGTATTGTTTCTTTTGTCATAATTCGAGATAACTGTGTTGTAGAATTCGAGTAAGTTAGTCACGCAAGAACGTTTCCGTCTGAAACCATGCTGGCTATCATTTATCAAACGGTTACTTTCTAAATGATGTTCGATAGCATCTCTGATGATAGTTTCCATTATTTTTCCTACGATTGAAGTCAAACTTATAGGCCTATAGTAATATGGTTTCTTTTTGTCACCTTTTTTGAATATGGGAGTAACGTTAGCTAGCTTCCATTCTCTTGGGACATCTCCGGATATGATGGATTTCTTGAAAATAATTTCTAATGGAACAACAATCTCATTTTTCATTTCCTTTAAGATTCTTGGATGCCAACCGTCAGGCCTTGGTGTTTTATTAATTTTGAGTTTGTCTATACACCTTTTAATTTTTTCTTTTGTTATATTTACCGTAGTGAGTAAGTTTACCCTAGACTTTTCACAGGTTTCAGTTTGGAATTCACTTTGAGGTGTTTCGTTTACGAATACCGAGCTAAAATAGTTGTTTAAAATATTACACATTCCTTCATTTGAATATTCAAGTTGACCGTCAGCAGATAATAGTGGACCAATGCGATTCCTAACAACCTTTTTATCTCTAATGTAACTATAGAATTCTTGGGGATTCTCTTTGGATTTATCAGCGATGTTCATTTCGTATTGTCGTTTTCTTTTTTTATTGTCTTTTTTAAATCTCACTGTACTGATACATAACTTTCATAGTCATTAGATGCACCCGAGCACTTATATTTCTTATAAGCCTGTCTCTTTTTAGCAATATTTTTTCAGTTTCTTTGTCGAGCCACTTTGGGCGAGCCTGATTTGGGGGACGTCTGTCCTTAAAAGGAATGTAAGTTTGAATCATCTTAGTGAGCGTATTTTGAAATATTTCCCACATCTGATCTACAGGTCTTTCGCTTAATTTTGCCTCCCAATCTGTAAGCTGAAGCTCCTGACGTAGTCCTATGAACTGAGCTTTACTGAAATCGGGTATTTTAGAAACACAAGTATCTATTCTAGATTTCTTAGGAGTTTGGATCGAACTAAATTGTGATCGCTATTTGCAACAGATTCACCGACTTCTACATCACTTACCATGCTTTCGCGGATAGTGATCAATAGATCGAGTAAGTCTCCATATCTTGTGGGCTCTTTTACATGCTGAATTAAGTAATTGTCACCAAGAAAATCAATCAAGCGACTACCTATATTGCCATGTTCAAGGGTCATCCAATCAATGTCAGTAAAATTGAAATCACCCATTATCAATAAATCCCGGCTGCAGAAACTAAACAGTTCTTGAAATAACAGTTTGTCGTCTGCTAATGATAATGTGTGCATGTCAAATGGATTCGTTCCCTATGCGTCCAATTATGAGTTCATTATTGGTATTGCACATTTTATGGATATTCATAATCTGCGAAGATTCACAAAATGCGCGTTACATAGGCTACGTATGCTATAATCGTTGCATCGAGAAATGGCCGTTAGGGCGGAGCACTGGGAATCCCCCCTGTGTTGCCACATATAATTATTCTATAATTTTATTTTATTTTATAATTGTATTTTATATTTTATAATGTTGCCACATATAACTATATTATATTTTTTGTCACACACCACCACTGAGGTAAAAATCAAAGCAATGTTTTCTATACAAAGGTTTCATTTCCTCGAGTCATAGATATGGCTACATCTATTCTCTGGCCCCGCCCCCCTCACACTGCATATAGTGCGAGCCGTGCGGGTCGTGTTATCTGTGGAGATGTGGCAACACCGGGAAATCTCCTAACAAAGGATTACAAAGGCGGAGCATGCCGACAGGAGACCTTTTGATCCATATCTAGGTCGGATGCAAAAAGAAAAGAAAAAGAAAAAAATCATATTAATAATAAAATAATCAATAAAAACTATAATAATGTAAATAACAAATAAAATACATAAATGAATGCATAGGTATAGTTAAAATAATAAACAAACAGGTAAATAATAAATATTGAATTGACATATAACTAATGATAAATGAAAATCAGACAGACAAATGATAACAAAACAAAAACAAATAATATAACATAAATTATAATCATTACAGCATCTTACTTAGGTATTTATCTAAATGATTCTTAAAGCTTCGACCTGAAATACATTGCACTACCTGTGCAGGAAGTTTATTCCATTCATTAACTACACGGTTGGCGAAGTTGTTTCTACCTACTTCCAAATTGAATCTATTTCCGGACAGTTTGAGACCATTGTTTCTTGTCCGATTCTCATTCAATGTGAAAATTTTGTCACTTTTGATGTTGTCAATTCCCTTTAAAATCTTAAAGACCTGTATCAAGTCACCTCTGAGTCTACGCTTTTTTAGGGAAAACAGATTCATGTGCTTTAGTCGATTTTCGTATGATTTATTTTTGATATTTGGAATCAGTTTTGTGGCTCGCCGTTGTACTTTTTCCAGTCTGTCAATATCTTTAATGAGATTCGGTGACCATACGGAAACAGCATATTCTAAATGTGGACGAACTAACGATTTATATAGCTTGTTAATGAGTGATGGATTTCTGAAATCAAAAGATCGCGCAATCAGTCCTAGAATCTTATTTGCTTTCTCAGAGGCTGAAATACATTGCTTGGATGATTTGAGGTCGTTACTGATAATTACGCCGAGATCTTTTTCACTATCCACTTTTGTTAACGAATTTCCAAATAACTTGTAATCGTACTTACTGTTATTTTTACCTATGTGCATTACCTTGCATTTACTTGTGTTAAATTTCATTAGCCACTTTTCAGACCATTGCTGTAATTTATCTAAATCTTCTTGAATATCTAATTGGTTTGAGTGATCATTTGCCACTCCGCACAGTTTTGTATCATCAGCAAATTTGGAAACAGTAGATTTTAGTCCATGGTCTATATCATTTATATATACTATGAATAGAAGTGGCCCAAGAACGGAACCCTGAGGAACTCCACTTGCAACACTTTTCCATCCAGAAATTTTTCCATTTAAAACAACTCTCTGTTTTCGACCATTCAACCAATTACTAGTCCAACTTAATAGGCTACCACTTATTCCATGCAAAGCTAGTTTAGTAAGTAGTCTTTCGTGTGGGACGGTATCAAAAGCTTTTGCAAAGTCTAGGTATATTAAATCTATATTGTTTCTTTTGTCATAATTCGAGATAACTGTGTTGTAGAATTTGAGTAAGTTAGTCACGCAAGAACGTTTCCGTCTGAAACCATGCTGGCTATCATTTATCAAACGGTTACTTTCTAAATGATGTTCGATAGCATCTCTGATAATAGTTTCCATTATTTTTCCTACGACTGAAGTCAAACTTATAGGCCTATAGTTATTTGGTTTCTTTTTGTCACCTTTTTTGAATATGGGAGTAACGTTAGCTAGCTTCCATTCTCTTGGGACATCTCCGGATATGATGGATTTCTTGAAAATAATTTCTAATGGAACAACAATCTCATTTTTCATTTCCTTTAAGATTCTTGGATGCCAACCGTCAGGCCCTGGTGTTTTATTAACTTTGAGTTTGTCTATACACCTTTTAATTTTTTCTTTTGTTATATTTACCGTAGTGAGTAAGTTTACCCTAGACTTTTCACAGGTTTCAGTTTGGGATTCACTTTGTGGTGTTTCGTTTACGAATACCGAGCTAAAATAATTGTTTAAGATATTACACATTCCTTCATTTGAATATTCAAATTGACCGTCAGCAGATAGTAGTGGACCATTGTGATTCCTAACAACCTTTTTATCTCTAATGTAACTATAGAATTCTTTGGGATTCTCTTTGGATTTATAAGCGATGTTCATTTCGTATTGTCGTTTTCTTTTTCTTATTGTCTTATAAGCCTGTCTCTTTTTAGCAATACCTTTTTCAGTTTCTTTGTCGAGCCACTTTGGGCGAGCCTGATTTGGGGGACGTCTGTCCTTAAAAGGAATGTAAGTTTGAATCATCTTAGTGAGCGTATTTTGAAATATTTCCCACATCTGATCTACAGGCCTTTCGTTTAATTTTGCCTCCCAATCTGCAAGCTGAAGCTCCTGACGTAGTCCTATGAACTGAGCTTTACTGAAATCGGGTATTTTAGAAGCACAAGTATCTATTCTAAAATTGTTTAGGAGTTTGAATCTGACTAAGTTGTGATCGCTATTTGCAACAGATTCACCGACTTCTACATCACTTACCATGCTTTCGCGGCTAGTGATCAAAAGATCGAGTAAGTTTCCATATCTTGTGGGCTCTTTTACATGCTGAATTAAGTAATTGTCACCAAGAAAATCAATCAAGCGATTACCTATATGGCCATGTTCAAGGGTCATCCAATCAATGTCAGTAAAATTGAAATCACCCATTATCAATAAATCCCGGTTGCAGAAACTAGACAGTTCTTGAAATAGCAGTTTGTCGTCTGCTAATGATAATGTCTTTGGCCTATATATTACACCTATATTCATTTTTTGTCCATTTGTTTGGGTTAACTCAACCCACAAACTATCATATGCATCCTGTTTCACTTTCTCTAAAACACAAGCATGAACATTGTTTTTAACGTACAATAGAACACCCCCACCTTAGCCTTAGCGGTCACTTCTCGTTGCGCTGACTATAATAGTCTATTGGCTAGAGGTGGCGGTGTGGGAGGGGGGGGTTCTTGAGTGCGCGGAATGTTCCCTAAACTACACTACAAAAACGCGAACTAGACCATGAGAAACGACAAGGAAGTTTGGGTAGATTTTAGCTATCCTGACAATAACTGAAAAATTGCGCTTTTTTGTGTGGCCCTCTTATACCCAAAAAAGACATTACTTGCATGAAAGTATGTAGCTAGAATTAGTATAATCACGTATAGGGGAAAAATTCAACTAGATTTATTATTTTGAGATATAGAAACGATTAGAAAGACATCTATTGTGTCATACATGGTTCAAATTGGACTATCAAATGATATATCCAGTATAAATCCATGATCAAAAAGCTAGACAAAAAATCCCGTCTTTGTAATATGCCTTGTTGAATATAAGGGAAGCTTCTGCATAAGTTTTTTTTATACTTATATATGTTAGGATACTATGTATCACAAGGGAGGCTCCCAAAATAGCAGATATAGGGTGGGGGCAAATCAACAGGAGTTAAAGTCTTAAAGATGTGGAAATCCAAATTATAGACAGTGTTGGTTTTGTTGGTACATTCCTGAACCGTTTTTATACTCGACAGCTACACAATAAACAATAATTTATCAAATTTCCTCACAACTATTCATTACATTCAATGTATAACAATGGCGTGTAATTAACGATGTTCGACTACTCAAACGTCACACTTCCGAAGATTCCCGAAACCGTTTTCAAAATGAATGCAGACGATTTTTTTAGAGTTGAAAAATAGCGTTGTTTTTTTTGTTTTTTGTTTTTGCCTAAATTCAATATTAATAAAAAAAGCATTTCGTGGGAATCGTCTGTAATGCTTGTTTATTTACTCTGCTTGGAGTTTTGAAAGAGACCCGTTGTGTGCACTCTGACCTTGAAGTAATAAAAACGCCAACAAGTTTGAGACTCACTCGACCCAACCGATTTGCAAGAAGGCAGTCGCTTAGAATATATGGGTCTTTTCCATTTTACGGCATGCAGAATTTTTAGGTTAGGTTAGGTCAGGTCAGGTCAGGTTAGGTTAGGTCAGGTTAGGTTAAGTCAGGTTAGGTTAAGTTAGGTCAGGTTAGGTTAGGTTTCAGATTAATATTCATTTTTCACCTCTCTTAAGTTGTTGAAATCAACTGCATGCCGTAAAATGGAAGAAAAAAAATCCGAATTTATAAAAGAACCTATCTATTGACATAAGCCTCGTTTTAGTTATGGTGCAATCATTGCGTGGAGATATAACTATTTATTGATTGATTTATTTTATTTTTTATGACTTATAGATATGAAGTTCGTTCTGAGCCCGAATTTATAAAAAAAAAAATAATAATAATAATAACTAAAGGGTAAGGATATTTTTATAGATTCGGCCCCAGTCGCTAATTACTAAGAATTGCAAAGAGTTCCAATGATAGAGAATAATAAGAGACTTTTCCGTTTGTAACGAAGTCGGATACAGAAATAAATACATGAATAAATAAATGAAATGAAAATAAATAAACTGATAAATAAATTAATAAATATATAAAGATAAATGAATGAATAAATAAGTAGATAAATGAACGAATGAATAAGAGGTAATAAATGAATAGATAAAGGAACAGATGAATAGATGAGTGAATCAAATAATGAGTAAATAGATGAGTAGATAAATAATAAATAGATAAAATAATGAATTTGATAAATACATATATGACTAAATTTGATGGATAAATGAATAAATCAACCTGATAGATCAATAGGTAAATAAATACATAGATACACAGACAGATACATAGATAGATACATATGGTACATAGATAGATGCATAGATACACAGATAAGTACATATATGCATAAATGAATGAATAGATACATAAATAAGTAGATAGAATTAAATATAAATGAATAGATACACAGATGAATAAAATGATAGATACATACCGGGAGATAAAAGCAAATAGATACATAGATAAATACATAACTGAATAACAGATGATAATAATAATAATAATAATAACTTTATTTGGCAAATAATCAATATACATGAAGTGCAGATAATTACAAGAACATATAGTTCGAAATAATAACTACAATTGCCGAGGATAACACAAAAAAGCATGTACGCTTATTTCCATTGTGGTCCTCAAATATACAAAGATAATAGTTAAGCGTTGAACTCTTTGGTATTGTCCCACCACTACTGACAGCATATCATAAGACTAAGACTTATGCACTCAATACTCGTACGGGCGTGAAGAAGGAAATGTAGAGTGACACATCAAAACACAGAGTGAAATCATATCAGAGGATGTGGACACAAAGGTGAAGTTTGTCCGTAGCTCCAATTTTCACCGTTTTCTCTTTGTCGTTTTGTTTGTGAAAGAAAATTTTCTAATGTAAGGAATAACTATTAAATTAGTAAGACCACTTTCGAAAAATTTTACCCTTCAACCCTTAGTGCAATTTCATGACGTATAAAATTATGGCAGGAAAATATAAGTCATATGTTACTCTGGAGAAGTGGAGGGGATGATAATAAAGTTAGTTAAAGATAAGTTTATTGGTGGAACATCGTTTGCTATTGTTTTAAATGTGTACACCTATGCAGTATAGCATTAAAAATTAAATATACTTTTTGTGAATTACAATACATCAGTGTAATTGATATTTTTCTTGGTGGAAATTAATGTAGAAAATATGCTAAAAGCTATGAAGAAACGGAGTTTCGTAGACTCCTTTAGACGCCATCTTTGTTTTGATAGATTCGGAGATTGGAGACATCGACGACGGCATGATAGCGACTAGAATTACAGGTACCACATTATTAAATGCAGTTTAGGTTAGGTAGATAGGTTAGATTGAGTTAGAATAGACAAATTTAGCATACTTTAATTTCTTCGACCTCTGCCTCTACCAAAACAAAGATGGCATCTCAAGTAGTCAAAGCGACTATGTTTGTTATTCTATAGCTTTTAGCAACTGTTTCTATTATTAATTTCCACCAAGAATGACGTATATTGAATTGATGTATTATAATTTACTAAATTATTATTTAATTTTCTATTTTTCTATAACTACATCCGTAGGTGTGCAATTCTAAAAATGTACCCATCGTTTTCTATTATGAGCGGTTATGTTTTCTCTGATAATTTTACGGTGTGGCTATGTTGGTGGTACTCGGATTTAACACACGATCGTAAACAATGAAGAACGTCCATCGAAATAAACATCATGTGAGGACGGAGCTTGTTACAGCTTTTTCAACTACATAAACATGAAAAAGGTAACAAATGAAACGTCGCACATTGTGTTTATGTCATTAGACTTGTCGGCAACTGCCACTTTTATACAAAATGGAGAAGGTACACGTTAATCGTGTTGTGAGTCTTTATGTCTCTTTATCTTTGTGTGGTAAATTATGCCCGAGTACATTGGAGAAGCATTTAGAAGCTGCATGTTTCGGTATAATATCTATATGATTGGATGGAGCTCCTGTTTACAATATTGTGTCTTAGAATTGTTTATACCATTTAGTTGAACTTAGGGACTAGGATGGTGCAGGCTTTTGATACATAACGTGGAATCTCAATTTGCATTTTAGCCATGAAAACTAGAAAATATTACACTAGATACGTTCTCGTTTATTCATGAAATCCTGATTTACAAAAATGACAAAGCTTTTCCAAGATTAATGGTACAATTTTTTTATAATTCATTTGGCGAAAGTGAATATTTAATCTAATGAAACTAGGAGTAGGATTACTGAATGTATTAATCCTTCATATACCTCTAGCAAAGAATTCCAATAATGTACAAATAGCTATATTCATATTACTTCTACTTGAATTACCCATAACTTCCTGAATTATTCTTTATTTACAATTTATGATAATTTGTATATCACGCTATAGATGTGTATATATTTGCCTAGGTTTTGCAAACTTAGGGTTAGTAAAAGGGCTTCTATTCCAGTATCATGCTAACACAATTTTCACTTTTCTGTATTTCAAAGATTATTTTTTTCTATAGAATGTTTATGTTAGGAGATTAAGATCTATCGGATAATGCAAGTTCCATGTTAGATACCCGTGTTTGAGCGATTCTGGAACTTACTTAGTTACTAGTAAATTTCCTATGTTCTCACCAATCAAAACAAAACTTTTATATTTTGTTTTTTTCTTCTTCTTCTTTCTTTCTTTGAATATAAGGAGGTCTCCCTCAGTAGATTGCATTGAATTTCTCACTGACAACCCTTTCCAGAGAATGTTATACCAACGTTTAGAAGTGTTTTTCGGTTGCCTAATAGGCAACGTTCCTAGGCGCGTTCCTAGGCGCGTTCCTAGGTGTGTTCGTAGATGCGTTCCTCGGTGCGTTCCTCTTTAGTTTGGCCGCGGTTAGCGCTCCCAAACCATTAAAGCTTAAGAGACAGGTTTGTACCGAAATAAAAGTCCGGTAGGCCGCATACTATACCAAAGAAATTTTCCGTTGGCCACATCCAAAAGGTAAGCCACATACTATACCGGCACCTATATTGCTTTAACAGTTTGGGAGCGCTACCGCGGCCAAACTAAAGAGGAACGCATCGAGTAACGCACCTAGGAACGCGCCCAGCTCTGGTAATAAGGTGTGGGTGTCTATGATGGTATAATGTTAGAGAATGCCAATGTGCCATGTTAGGTGTATAGGGTAATCATATTTCGTGAAAAAAGAGACCTGACGCCTTAGAAAAGTGTGGTTAAAAGACAGACAATTACTTGTAGTAGACAGGAGGATAGAAGAGCTGGTAAACTGGTGGCAATAATAGTCTCAAACTATTGAGCCTAATTTTGGATTCACTAATGGATCTTGAACTATATCAGCTTGTAAGCTACTCCAGGAGTAGGCCCCCATGGAACTCCATTCCTGTCAGTACGTGGGTCTCCTTAACAATAAACACCTTGTGAGATCGAAACCTTTATTGGTACTACGTTTCGCTTGTTACAGTTTTTTCAAGTACAGACATGACACACACTCTGAGCACATATAAGCCAACAGGGAAGGAACTGCTTATATGTGCTCAGAGTGTGTGTCATGTCTGTACTTGAAAAAGCTGTAACAAGCGAAACGTAGTGCCAATAAAGGTTTCGATCTCACAAGGTGTTTATTCTCACAGTCTTGTCGGATTTTGCCATTGTGATTCATCTTCTTAACAAGGTGGCATTTGTTATTTCTTCTTCTACAGACGTCCTTAATCCGTCTAGATATTTTCTGCGTGGAGTTCATGTATCTATACAGATTTTTTTTCTCTTGATATCACGTAATTTTATGTTTAGTTCCCATGACCTTAAGATTTCTGTCCTAAACCAAAAGGTTTGGCAAATTATTTTTATCTGTTCCTTTTCATGACTTGAACACTAATATGAAGTCACATAATTCTCTATTTTCTTTGAGTGGTTTTCAGTCAACAAGGCGGGGAACCCATTTGGTCAGTGTTCGTTGTATTTTCATTCTTTTGTTTATATCTTTCACTTTATGTGGAGATCAAACCATCAATGCATGTTATCTGTAACAGGTCAGGCGTTCTTTGAATTTCTCACCATTTCGCCAATGTATTGTAGCGTAAAGGCTACGTTTATGTTTGTAAATATGTATATTTACTTACAATTCTGCATGTCAGTTTGGTGAGAACCAGAATAAAATATACATTTTTTGCAGACACACTGTCAATAAGAATGGTTCTTAACCTTCTGAATGGTTTGACAGAACTGTATGACAAATTGGAATAAACATGTCACTTCCTGCAGTTAGAGCATACTTGTTAGCTTTGGATTGGATTTTTTTTTTCTTGTTTAACGAATGGTTTTAGTTTACTCTAGATTTAACAAATTGGTTGGCAAATGGTAATTAGGCAGACATTCTCATTGCAGGCAGTGGAAAAATCCAGCGGGGGGGAGGGGGTATTGGTTATGGAGGGGGACATTTTTTTTTTTTTTCACTTAGTTAGCAACGGAACCAAGTAAGCTTTGTACCACACACAAACTTGGGTTCCTGTCCTTGATGTAAAG
>NC_134814.1:2097149-2109649 GCF_046742065.1 Oratosquilla oratoria
AACATGAACACGTATTTGAACATCAACATGCGAGTAGATAAGGATTCTCTAATTCGTAGCTGGGATTATGCATCAATTGTAAACTTAGCGTTTTAGATTCACAATTACGGACCCTCTTATAATGTTTCTATGTTTAAAAAAAATTGCCTAACTCACTGTGATACTCCTTTTCTTTTAACTTCCGGTTCTTTGGTAGGTTTAATCATTTAATTTTATTAATTATACGTCCAAGCCTTCATGAGAATTCTCACCATAGGTTATAACTGATTTAACCTGAACTTCAATGCTGAACATCAATTTGGTGTTACTGGTATTGATTCTAAAACTTACTTTGAGACTTTCCTTGCTCAGATCACTCCGTATATCCTTCAAGACTTCTGATTTCTTCTGTAACAAGACGAACAACGTCCGCAAACTTCAGGTGACTGAAGTTTGTTAAAAAAGTAAAGTTAAAAGGTTCAAGTTAAAAAGAAAAAAATCCCCTTTATGAATGACCTTTCTGAAAACTACTTCGAGGCAAGTTGTAAATAACTCGGGCGATATTTCTTGGGCAAAATAATTTGAGTGAAATAATGTCGCCCTGCCTTACTCCTCTCTCACTATAGAAGCGCTGGTTACAGAAGAGGAAATACACGCAGTTTGAATCCTCGCTGGCTGAATGGGTTAGAGCGTCGTTTTTTGCGACGGAGGTCGAAGTGACGGCTGTTTGAGCCCTACCGCAAGCGAGTTGGACCAAGGGCATGGTTCATTAAACTCCTCGCTACATAGTTCTGGCCTCCTGATAGGGGTAGTTCCCGACATTAAACCAAATCACGTGGTTGAATTATAATAGTGTCTTTAGCATAAGAAATAATCAACATGTTCATTAACACCCTACTTGTGCATAGTTTACTACATCCGTTTACTCTACTGGGTTAAAGGCCTCTTCACAATCCACGAAGACTAATCAACAAAGGTTTATTGTAGCCAACGGTTCTCTATTAGTTGATTCATTGTCTGCAGATGGGTATTAGTGAATATCCGCTCTAAATCCTGCCTCCTCTCTTGACGAGTTCTCGTGTTAGAGAGATTAGTCTGTTTGTACTAATCTTAGAAAAGGATTTGTAAGTAAATAATGCAGTCTTACACGCGTGAGCACACACAACGCTCTTCCTCTCTCTCTCTCTCTCTCTCTCTCTCTCTCTCTCTCTCTCTCTCTCTCTCTCTCACACACACACACACACACACACACACACACACACACACACACACACACACACACACACACACACACACACACACACACACACACACACACACACACACACACACACACACACACACACACACACACACACACACACACACACACACAAGTTGTACAAAAAGATATAATTGTTCAATACAAAAATATGGACGGAATTAAAGCCATATTTGATCAATGAAAATAAATGCAGCTTTTTTCCTGTAAATTAAACTTGGGTATACATACAGTAGATGCTCGCTGCTGCAGTGTCAAAGACTGAAAGTATTCTATTTTCTCTTCGAACTGAAACTATTTAGTGTTTGTAGATTTCAACAGTGGAAATGTCATTTAGGAAAGCTGGTAAAGAAGACATTAAGCGAATGAGGGTCATAAATGTCTTAATCAGTAATCACCATCATCCTCAACTGAATAGAGGTTTTTGTCGTTAGCCAGACCAGAATGCGAGAAGTGGATTATGATAATACAGAGACAGTAGCCTGAACAGTGTAAATCACCTTCGTGGCTTTCCAATCCCTCTCCGTAACGGCAGACATTAGAGGGGCGGTAGGTCAGTGTCGCCCATAATGCTAGCACCGAATCAGTATGGTCGAGCTAATTACGCTGATTTTAGACTTCACGCACAAACGCAGCCACACCAGCGACAATTTTACATGAAACACTTTTCACCATACATACAATCTTACCAAGCCGGATTAAACTTACATTCCTTTTAAGGACAGACGTCCCCCAAATTCAAACTTACATTCCTTTTAAGGACAGACGTCCCCCAAATCAGGCTCGCCCAAAGTGGCTCGACAAAGAAACTGAAAAAAGTATTGCTAAAAAGAGACAGGCTTATAAGAAATATAAGTGCTCGGGTGCATCTAATGACTATGAAAGTTATGTATCAATACAGAGAGATTTAAAAAAGACAATAAGAAAAAGAAAACGACAATACGAAATGAACATCGCTGAGAAATCCAAAGAGAATCCCAAAGAATTCTATAGTTACATTAGAGATAAAAAGGTTGTTAGGAATCACATTGGTCCACTATTATCTGCTGACGGTCAACTTGAATATTCAAATGAAGGAATGTGTAATCTCTTAAACAATTATTTTAGCTCGGTATTCGTAAACGAAACACCTCAAAGTGAATTCCAAACTGAAACCTGTGAAAAGTCTGGGGTAAACTTACTCACTACGGTAAATATAACAAAAGAAAAAATTAAAAGGTGTATAGACAAACTCAAAGTTAATAAAACACCAGGGCCTGACGGTTGGCATCCAAGAATCTTAAAGGAAATGAAAAATGAGATTGTTGTTCCATTAGAAATTATTTTCAAGAAATCCATCATATCCGGAGATGTCCCAAGAGAATGGAAGCTAGCTAACGTTACTCCCATATTCAAAAAAGGTGACAAAAAGAAACCAAATAACTATAGGCCTATTAGTTTGACTTCGATCGTAGGAAAAATAATGGAAACTATCATCAGAGATGCTATCGAATATCATTTAGAAAGTAACCGTTTGATAAATGATAGCCAACATGGTTTCAGACGGAAACGTTCTTGCGTGACTAACTTACTCGAATTCTACAACACAGTTGTCTCGAATTATGACAAAAGAAACAATATAGATTTAATATATCTAGACTTTGCAAAAGCTTTTGATACCGTCCCACACGAAAGACTACTTACTAAATTAGCTTTGCATGGAATAAGTGGTAGCCTATTAGGTTGGACTAGTAATTGGTTGAAAGGTCGAAAACAGAGAGTTGTTTTAAATGGAAAAACTTCTGGATGGAAAAGTGTTGCAAGTGGAGTTCCTCAGGGTTCCGTTCTTGGGCCACTTCTATTCATAGTATATATAAATGATATAGACCATGGACTAAAATCTACTGTTTCCAAATTTGCTGATGATACAAAACTGTGCGGAGTGGCAAATGATCACTCAAACCAATTAGATATTCAAGAAGATTTAGATAAATTACAGCAATGGTCTGAAAAGTGGCTAATGAAATTTAATACAAGTAAATGCAATGTAATGCACATAGGTAAAAATAACAGTAAGTACGATTACAAGTTATTTGGAAATTCGTTAACAAAAGTGGATAGTGAAAAAGATCTCGGCGTAATTATCAGTAACGACCTCAAATCATCCAAGCAGTGTATTTCAGCCTCTGAGAAAGCAAATAAGATTCTGGGATTGATTGCGCGATCTTTTGATTTCAAAAGTCCATCACTCATTAACAAGCTATATAAATCGTTAGTTCGTCCACATTTGGAATATGCTGTTTCCGTATGGTCACCGAATCTCATTAAAGACATTGACAGACTGGAAAAAGTACAACGGCGAGCCACAAAACTGATTCCAAATATCAAAAATAAATCATACGAAAATCGACTTAAGCACATGAATCTGTTTTCCCTAAAAAAGCGTAGACTCAGAGGTGACTTGATACAGGTCTTTAAGATTTTAAAGGGAATTGACAACATCAAAAGTGACCAAATTTTCACATTGAATGAGAATCAGACAAGAAACAATGGTCTCAAACTGTCCGGTAATAGATTCAATTTGGAAGTAGGTAGAAACAACTTTGCCAACCGTGTAGTTAATGAATGGAATAAACTTCCTGCACAGGTAGTGCAATGTAGTTCAGTTCGAAGCTTTAAGAATCATTTAGATAAATACCTAAGTAAGATGCTGTAATTATTATAATTTATGTTATATTATTTGTTTTTGTTTTGTTATAATTTGTCTGTCTGATTTTCATTTATTATTAGTTATATGTCAATTTATTATCAATTACTATTTACCTGTTTGTTTGTTATTCAACTATACCAATGCATTTATTTATGTATTTTAATTGTTATTTACATTGTTATAGTTTTAATTTATTATTAATATGATTTTTTTTTTTTTTTTTTTTTTTTTTGCATCCGACCTAGATATGGATCAAAAGGTCTCCTGTCGGCATGCTTTGCCTTTGTAATCCTTTGTAACTACCGTAGTGAGGTACAAAGGCTGCACCACCCCTCAGAGGATAGACCGGTCCTGTGGTGGACCATTAAGGTTTACACCCATGGGGAGGGAATGGAAGTCCTGTCTTCGGCAGATAGAAGAAAATAGATGGCGGCACACTAGGATAGCATGCTACTTGCTTTTGCTATCTCCCTTGAGTAGAATCGACTTCGGTGACTGTATTCTAGACAGTGTGTCTAGCATCCCCATAGGTTTAACTTCTCGTAGTTCATCATTCAGCTTCTCATTCTATGACGCAAGAGTAATTTGAAATTTGACGTTTGGAAATTTGGAAAAATCAAACGATCCTAACCGAAGTCGTTTCTACTCAAACCAAGTAGCATGCTAACAAGAAATGCCTAGTGTCCCGTCACCTGCAGTCACTGAGCAATCAATTCCAGGGCCCAGAAAATTGGGTAACAAATATGAACTGTATTCTCTCTGAGCATAAGGGTGTTTGCTGCCATGGTGTGTTGTTTTTGGGGCCCCGAATTTGTGTTTAAGAATACGCCCCCGTGTAAACAAAGGCATATATAGAGAGGTCTACACCTTATCCGTATTACTTGATATTAACTAATTCACTGCGCAGACAGTGAATGAAATAATTTGGTGGTAGACAAAACAGATAAACAAGATGTGGAAGAGAAAAGATGATGAAAAAGATAACTTGATTCCATATTTCGTGATAATATTTTTTAGGAAAAGGAGGAGAAGGAACGACGGTGAAGGTGTTAGTATTGTATTATTGTAATATTTCTGATATTGTTGATATACAACTACATGTTTTCCTAGTGAACCACTCAAAGCATACGCGACTCGATTGAGTTCGTTTGAATAGAAACGACTCCGACTTCGGTTACAATCTTTTCCGATTCTCCACATATCAAATCACCTTTGCGTCATATATATTGAGAAGTTGAATACCGAACATAAACGAATGTTACCTATACGAAAATATATATCAAACCTACGCGAATATTACATTGATGAAGTGTTTTTAGAATACTGTAAGAGAAGTCAGTCCTCCAAGTTTTCAAAATCACAACAGGAGACGAGAATCTTCAAGTTCATCAACCTACAACTACGGACACTGACCGATATATAAGGTAATTACATAAGGTATGTGTGAATACAATTTTCCACCCTTAAGAAAGGGGGTAGCCTGGTCAACACACGAAGAAAGGATCCTTACTAGTGATGGAACGATGCCAAACTTTTTGACGATTCCGATACTGATCTAAACTTCCGATTCCGATAACTCTAATGATCATATTTCGTGGTTATTTCCAGGTCCTCCAGTTGGTTTGGGAGAACAAATAATTTATACAAAGTACATCCATTAATAATTTTTTCGGAATCGGATGTTTAGTGCAGTATCGGGACAAGTATCGGAATCGGGTGTATAAAGCAATATCGGAACTCGTGTCGGAATCATTATTTCTTCAATTTCATTTTTTTTTTTTTTTTTTTTTTTTTTTTTTGGTACCGCCCCATCACTAAATTCCCTAGTCCTCTCGCTCTGCCCCCACCCCCTTTTATGATACGCATAGGAACACAGTGGCGGGCTTCTCGTCCCCCACCCCGTCACAAAAAAAAAATGAAGGAAAGCAAAGTAATACTTTAAAGAAGAAAATTGGGATTTTTCTGATAACCACAAGAAATAATTTTGAAACCTAGAGAATGCCTAACGCCAGAAATTTATTTTAATACTCTGGTATATTTCTTGAAAGACCCTTTTCTTTCGATTTTTTTCCGAGTTTTAGAAGTTCCTGATAAAGAAAAAGTTCTAGGAATGTGCACAACGAAAAAAGAAGAAGAATGTTGTTACGTTCTAGAGAGGAAGAGGCCCTAATCAAATGTCCCTAGACAAAATAAAATCGCCTGGCAGCAGCCAGAATAAAAAATGTAAGTTATTTTTATATAATTTCATTTATTTATTTTATTTACTTATTTATTTATTTCTAATCAGTTAGATCAGTACGAGATGTGTGGTGCCAACGACAGTTTAGGGCTAATATATATATATATATATATATATATATATATATATATATATATATATATATATATATATATATAAGAGAGAAAAAATACACACTAAGACCGTTCTCATGTTCATTGAAAACCCATCTCCCTCTCCATAATAAAATGGTTAGATTAGGTTTGGTTAACCTTTTCGTTACTTCTTTAACTTAAGTCTTACTGCTGCCAGAGGATTTAAATTACTTGTGGGATTTCCCTCCCACCCGTAGTGCAAAGTTTAAAGACCAGAAGTCTCAGGAATGATCATGTAATCATGGTTGCTGGCCTATGACCAAAGGCAATTTGTCTGAACATTTTACAAACCACTGTAAAGCCACGAAAACAAAAAAAAAAACAAAAAATTCGACCCACCGAGAGTTTTTCATGACACAAAATTCAAATTCTATGTCTGACAATTTTTTTTTTTTTATCAATTCAAGAAAATGGCCTAACTGTGAGCTAAATAATACATAGGAAGATACGTCACGAATTCGACAGAAATAAATAAATAAGTAGATATATAATATTGACTTGGGATCTGTAGCGTGATTGTACCATCATCGCTTCTTTGTTCTGTGAGGATAGAACCTCAGGTGAAGCTCTGCCTTCTTTGTCCCCTCCGTCACGAACACGGTTAGGCGATCACCATTTTCGTTCAGCAATTGTGCTCTCAACAATTTCGCCTTAGAATTTCGCCAGGGAATGTAAGGATAAAAAAATCACAAAATAATTTCGCTTATCAGTCTCGTGTGTTACAAGTTCCCCCCACCCTCTTCTATTTCGCCTTTCAACGACTGTGCACATCTATTTCACCCTAAAATTTCGCTAAGGCTGGTAATTTCTTCCAATAATTTCGCTAAAGTCTTGGCTTGAAATTACACCCAATTTGCAATTTTCACCAGGTTATTTTGCATTTCGCCTTACCTTTTCGTCTGAGTGTCACTTGATATTGTCATACTTCAAGATTTCACCTTCCAATTTCGCCTCTTAACAAATATCGCTTTACAATCTCGTCTTACAATGTCTTTGAAGAAGACAACCGTACCATGAAAAGAAACAAAGGATGAATAGGCAAGAGGATTTAAGGAATCATGCTTATAAAAAGAAAAAAAGAAATGATAGATCTTAGGTTCGGTTCATCAGGGAGATGAACCTCTACGACGTCCGTCCCACAGGACCACAACAAACAGAGGTCCATTGATGGTCTGGTTGAGAGTTGTCTGGGGAGGGAATTGGGTGGGAATTATGACCCTGGGGGTAGGTGGGTGGGTAGAGGGCTAATACCCAATGTAAACTACGAGTTGAGTACCTCAGGGCTCAGTATTAGAACCAAGTCTGTTTCTTCTGCACATATACGACCTACTGGAGAAACGTAACATGTTTCTTGTGTACATATATGATTCAGCGAAGGAAAAATATAATCAATGTCTATGGAGAAAACTACATACATATAACAAAGGCTTTTTCCCCCTTTCAAGGGATACTAAACTGTGAAAAAATCTTCCATGAATAGTATGGCAACCCCACTGGGTTGGGGGTTGGTTATGCTATGTCATAACCCAACTGCCCCCCTCCCTCATGTATTGAGATGTGAACGATTTTTTTTTTTTTCAAAATACACATTCAGATTATTTCAACAAATTAAATATGACTGTAAGCATTCGCAATTATATATCCATTAATCACATTGTCCGAAAAAAAAATTGTCGCTTGAAGTCGACGTAATGCCGTCCTTGTACCCTTTGTGCAATGTTCTAATATATGTGATTAGTTTCGTATTTCAAACTCATGTTACAGCATTCTGGTCTAGTTTGCAAATGTAAATTGTTCACATTAATTCCTGCAATTCGTTACATTTTCATACATATTCTCTTTTTATTCCGTTCATTTACTTAGTTACTAGTTATGAATATACAATGTAGGCATATAATAATTGGGTGAATCGAGTTTGATGTCCAAACAAGGAATTTCGTCTGCACACTGTCCTATTCCACCTCATATATATATATATATATATATATATATATATATATATATATATATATATATATATATATATATATATATATATATATATACATATAATGTGCATCTGTATCTACACACACGATATGCATTCATTCCAATCTATGATAATGTATGTATACGCGTATGGGTTCCTCATTCTCTCTCTCTCTCTCTCTCTCTCTCTCTCTCTCTCTCTCTCTCTCTCTCTCTCTCTCTCTCTCTCTCTCTCTCTCTCTCTTTCTTTCTCTCTCTAACGCACATCCACATCCACATTTATTAACATTCCTCTCGCTCAAATTCATCCTTCCCTTATAACATCTAATCAACTCTCTTGTGTTCCCTGTCAGCCATTCTTCGCCTATGCTTAATCCTTTCCTCTCCACTCGCTCCTTTCAGACCCTACAAGGGGGTGGGTGGAGGGATGGGGGGTTGGGGGGTTAGGGGGGATGACAGGGCACAGCTGGGGGGGGGGAGTAGCCTTAGGCCTGTAGTGTATTCTTGGAGAATAGAAATACCCTTTCTTCTTCTTGAGTTTAGTTATTAAGTCATAGCACATAGCACATGCACTTTAAAGTCACAGCACCAGCACTAGAAATAATGTTCTCATTCTAGATTGTATTTTCTAATTCTACGTTTTATATGCAAAGCCCCGCACCTTTCAATATAGAATTAAAGTTAGGGAGGACTATATCTCCATCCCTATAGTGTATCGTTTGGTTTATAAAGTGGAATGTATAGTTGGAAGTAAGAACTGTTATATCTGAAAATGTTAATTGTCGTGTTATGTATAATATTTACAACACTACGTTGTGTAAGTTTATTTCAATATTATTTTGAATGCGTCAAAGGGTATAGAAACAATATAACTTTTGATCTTCTTTTGTTTTGAACCTCTCATATAGTTGGAAGTAAGAAATGTTATATTTGAAAACATTAAATGTAGTGTTATGTATACAATACTAAGTTTTATAAGTTTATTTTGATATGTTGAATGGGTCAAAGGATATAAAGAAAAGGCAACCCTTGACCTTCTTTTGTTTTAAACCTCTTATTGGCTTGGAATTTATAACCCGCGATTCTCTTTTGTTTCTAAACCTCTTATAGGCTTACCGGTCGATCAGAGGTATTGTGACGATGTTATCTTAGGGAGTGTTTTTGCATATTGAAGTTTGTTTCGATGTGAAATAGAACAAATTAGAAATATATCTGTCGTTGTTATTTATTTAAGATATTTCTATATGTAAAGAAAGAAGCCCTTGGTATATACTGTAGATATATAGAATAGATATAGACACTATCTCCCATACGGTTATATTTATTTTGTAAATAGAATTGTATGTAACTACAACGATTAGTGTATTTGAATAGCTTTGATGTAATATGGGTCACATATGAATGTCGCGATTATAAGTACGTGGCCAGGGAGGAGTAGGAGGAGGAGGAGGAGGAGGAGGAGGAAAAGGAAGCGAAGGAGAAGGTGGAGGAGGAGAGGGGAGAAGAAGGAAAAGAAGGAGGAGGAGGAGGAGAAGGAGAAGGGAAAGGAGGAGGAGGAGGAGGATGGGTGGAGGAAAATGAAGCGAAGGAGAAGGTGGAGGAGGAGAGGGGAGAAGGAGAAAGAAAAGGAGGAGGAGGAGGAGGAGGAGGAGGAAGCGAAGGAGAAAGTGGAGGAGGAGAGGGGGGAAGGAGAAGGAAAAGAAGGAGGAGGACGAGGAGGAAAAAGAAGTGAAGGAGGAGGGGAGGAGGAAAAGGAGGAGGAGGAGGAGGAGGAGGAAGCGGAGGAGGAGGGGTGAAGGAAGAGGAAGAAGAGATGGAGAAGGTGGAGGAAGAGGAGGAGAAGGAGAAAGAAAAGGAGGAGAAGGAGGAGGAGGAGAAGGAAGAGGAAGAAAAAGAGGAGAGAGAAAAGATGAGGCCTACACTTCCATCTCGGGGCTCCATTGAGATTTCCTAACAAAGCTGTAGAAGACTGTTATGCATTTGTGCCGAATCCCATTTATCTTCATTATAGGGTTTCGTATAAGATACCTGAAGCTGTAAGCTTTCTCTATCTCACTGCTGTTTAGTCTGAATAAGCTTGAGGTTTTATAGGTCAGGTTTGTGAGGTCATAAGTATTTCTTTCCTTGTGGATAAGGTTGCGACGAATAGACCAAATCAGGAAGTCAGTTTAAAAAAAAAAAAAAAAAAAAAAAAAAACAGATTTCTTGACTACGGCAGAAGGGGATAGTGGAGTTGAAAGGTGGTCAGTGTGTATTAATTTTTTTTTCTTTCTATTTAACTATTTATTTATTAGTTTATCTACTTATTTATTTATTTATTTAATTGCCATTTTTTAATTTACTTATCTATCTATCTATCAATTATATATACTGTATATATATATATATATATATATATATATATACATATATATACATATATATATATATATATATATATTTATATTTATCTATTCATTTACTTATTTTATCTTATATTTCTTTTTCGAGTGGAGAATAGTCTCCAATAGAAAAATACGTGACTCTGGTCAGTAAGGGTATAACAACAAAATCCCAAAACTATTGGTTGCTTAAAACACATTCAGTCAGTACACCATTCTGGTAAGATTACAATGGTCTGCAATGTGAATTTTAACAGCAATATTTAGAATTATAGTTATTCATGTATCTATTCAATTATTCATTCATACATTCATTGTGTGTTGGATGTGGGATTTTTTTAAGGATCCCAGTGAAGAGACTTATCCGTAATATATAATCCATAGTATACTACGATATGATAACGTTCTGCCTAGTGTAGGCCGTATGGCCTCTTGCAGTCTCCTTCATTCTTACGTTCTTATTTACATTTGGCAAACCTAGGTTTGGACTTCGTAACAATGTAATGATCACTGAAACAATTGGTTATTTTAAGAAAAAAAATTAGATGATTTTATGGATAGGGATGACAGACGGTAAGGGACATGGAACTGCCTAGTGTAGGCCTTATGGTCTCTTGCAGTCTCCTTCATATTATGTTTTGTTCTTATATAATGCTGTTGATTCATTTCATGACGCGTCGTCTTTTGGTGTGGTAATCCTAGGATTTAAGATTTGTCTTACATTTATAGATTCCTTCTTCCCACATCAGGTCGTTTGAAGAAATACTGGTTTACTTCTCACTTATTTCTTTGGAATAACCATTCCATCAGATATATTTGGTTCCAGGACGCCTCAAAACCCCATCACACAATCAAAATTCTCGACTAATGTTGTGAATTTAGGGAAAAGAGCCCTTGGTATCAAAATAGATCAATCTATTCATGAATATGTTGAACAACCATGGCAACATCACAGTGACCATCCCGTTTCGTTTCTGTACACTTTCCTACTGCTTCTCGCTGTTTTTAGTAGTATTTCATTCATTTTCATTCGTGTGCAATGTTCCCTATATATATATATATATATATATATATATATATTTTTTTTTTTTTTTTTTTTTTTTTTTATGTGAGTGTGCGTACAAATTTGCTCGTGCACAACCTTTCCTTCTCTTAAAATTATGTCCGCATCCGCGCTAGTCACCATGTGATCATTTAGCAAATACGCACAATTGTGTAAGTTTGCATCACATATTACTTCCACCAAGCAATTATTGGCTTAACGGTTGGCAAGTTACCACGTTTTTAGAAAATCTATAAGTTGATATTCAGGTGGAACTTCTTTATTGAATGGATTTTAATATCATTTGAAAACTTTGTGTGCGTACGGCTTTTTCTTTATGTGCGCCAGTTGTAAAACATATGCGCGCGCGCATGCGCACATCTTAGAGGGAACATTGATCGTATGCTCCTTACAAATCCATGAACAAGAGACATAGATCTTGACTTATCTTGACACCCGCTACACCCAATCCTCAGAATCACATGAACGAAACACAGAAGACCCAACACACTATAGGAGCGACCACCCACTTACAACCAACCATATAGTCCAGCTCATCCCATCACAACGTCCATCTAGAGTAAAAGTAGCGTTATACTAGACTAGCATGCTACTTGTTTTTTGCTACTTCGTTTGAGTAGAGACGGTTTCGGTTTCAATATTCTAGACTTCCATAAGAACATCTCAACAATGTGTCTAACTTTCGTATTTTAGGTTTAACTTCTCATAGTTCGTCATTCAGTTTCTCACTAAGATGACGAAAGAGTTATTTGACATTTGGAAATTTGAAAAACAAAATATCGTAAC
>NC_134814.1:2117149-2122149 GCF_046742065.1 Oratosquilla oratoria
GAACTACTCCTTGTTAAGAATAGTTCCGTAGCTGCAGCACCTAGTGAACGTGTGGTGGGTCCTCCTGGAGTGTGAGGGGAGGTCCCCGTCAAACAGGAGAATGTCATCCACAACCTTAACGCCATTGGCGACGCCCTGTGGAGCCACGTCCCCCACGGTGTCAGTAAGCGTCACCGGTGGCCGCGAAGCCCATCGGCACCCGGGAGTGCTTGTACCTCCCGTAAGGGGTGATGAACGTGGCGAGGTGCTGGCCCTCCTCGGCGAGTTCTTTGCCAATAACCCTGAAGAGCGTCCGCCGTTGCAAAGAACCTCGCGCAAGGGATGACGTTACAGATCGCCGCAAACCTGTGTGGGTGGGGGATGGGTGGGGCGTGAGACCTGAGAGTTGATACATACGACGTTGTTCTTGGCCACGAGGAACCTTCGGGTGGCACGTTCCTCATCGATGTGTGTGATGATACCCTGCTGCACTATTGAGTCCAGTTCTTCCTTCACTTTATCTTGAAGTGCGAACGGCCTGGGTGTATGGATGACGAAGGACACCGCGTCGGTTTTCAGGTGGATTTTCATTGGGGGACCTACCATCTTTCCCATGGGGAGGGGGGAGGGTCTTCTTTGAGAACCAACAAGTCGCTCAATTTCCGTAGGAAGTAGTCGCGAGCGGCGGTTGGCGAGCTGTCAACGGGGAGGTTTAATTAGCCACACCTGTTTGCGTAAGTCACCTCGGCGGAGTCCATGTCGCCGAGCGTCGAGGTGGGCCTGGAAGCAACTTACCGAGGGTGCCGTGTGCACCTGTGTAGGTAGGGTTGCATGTGTAAACTCGAGGACACGCCCCCGAGGCGGATGCGGGTGTTGACAGGCGGCGGGGAGCTAAAAGGGCCATCAGAGACGTGGCTGCAACTGCCGGGTTTCCCGGTGCGAGGGGAATCTGCACCGGACCTTGATAAGCCGTGTCGGCCTTGATCCTCATCCTTGGTCGATTTGCAGCACTTCTCCCAGTGACCCATTTTATTGCAGAATCGGACGTCCCTGGCAGGGCATTCAGAGGTACGGGGGCGGTGTCCTTTATGCCCTCAGCTGAGGCAGTTATTCTTAGTTGCCGGCGGGCGCAGGACCGACAGAGGTCGCTAAGGATGCCGTGGGGAGAGGCGGGGGGCTGCCGTGGGGAGATTCTGCGCTCCCCCCAGCTTTGGGGTCTTCTTGTAGGCTTAGACGGCGCATAGGCCTGGGTCATCCTGGACGGCTGAGGCTAGTACCCTCGACGACTCATGCGAGCGGTAGCAGGTCACTACCTCCTGCAGTGACGTAGGCTACCTGTTGAGGCGTTGTACTAGCTCTTCGTCCCTGACGCCCATGAGTATGACTTTCTTCAGCTGTGCCTCAGCTTAAGTGACAGGTCCACTTCCTCTGCCTTTTCCTTCATGCAGCCGCAGAGATCGTCGAGGGACTCGTCTTGTTCCTCTTTGCAACGGAATAGGTCCCGTCGGCGGAGGTCCTCGATTTCCGCGTCCCGGAAGTTTGCTTGGAGCCAGTCGAGAGCCTCATCAGCCGAGAGTGGCCTGTTGTGAGGGGTTTCCAGCGAATTCTGTTGTAGTTTCTGGACGCCCAAAGACAAGCACGATCGGAGGGGCTCAGCCGTATGTCGCGTGGCACCGGCCATGACGACATAGTCCGTCCAATCATGGCACCAAAACTGGAACGACCGGAAGTGGGGGAACGGGCGGAACCGTTGCCGGTCGCCGTGAAGTGTGGGCAATGTTCCGCGGGTGACAAGGTCCGTGAGGGGTTAGAGCGCCTCCACGATCCTATAATTTCTCTCACGGTTTTTTTTCCCCCTCGGTTGATTTTGCATCACCGATACAAGTTGTCCGAAGCTTTCGCCATAGTACCGCGAAGACGGTCAGTCGCTCCTTTGTTCCATGTTCCACCTGCTGGGTGGTGGGCGTGGTCTGCGTGAGTCAGCTGGTGGGTCACGTGATGTCAGCTCGGTACTCTGGCGAGCGGGATGAAAGGCCCTTTTGTCAGCACCACTAAATCACCGCAAAGTCTACGAGAGCGCTTCACTTAAGTACGTCGGTACGCGTATATCGAAATGATTAAACTAGATTGATCTCTTTATTTTCCGTAATTGGTAGACAGAGTAAAAATGACCTGTGCCAACTTTTATGGAAATCCATTGACAATTTTAAATAATGTGTGTATATATATATATATATATACATATATATATATATATATATATATATATATATATATATATATATATATGTATGTATATATACATAAATATATATATATATAAATATATATATGTATATATATAAATATATATATATATATATGTATATATAAATATATATGTGTATATATAAATATATATATGTATATATATAAATATATATATATATATATATATGTATATATCTATATCTATATATCTATATCTATATCTATATAACACACAGGAAACCCACAGTCGGAGAAAATAAACTTCGAATAAAGAAGACTCCTATATTTCGGCTATCAACTGTAGCCCTCTTCAGGGTTTCCTGTGTGTTATTTACAAATGTGCTACTACATTTCTGTTTAGAAACTATATCTATATCTATATCTATATCTATCTATCTATATATATATATATATATATACCGGTATATATGTATACAATATATGTTTATATATATATATATATATATATATATATATATATATATATATATATATATATATATATATATATATATATATATATATATAACAGGAACCCACAGTCGGAGAAACAATAAACTTCGAAAAAAAGAATAATCCTATATTTCGGCTATCAACTGTAGCCCTCTTCAGGGTTCCTGTGTGTTATTTACAAATGTGCTACTACATATCTATTTAGAAATATATATATATATATATATATATATACATATATATATATATATATACATATGTATGTGTATGTATATATACATGTATATATATACATATGTATATATATCTTAGTGATTCATAAAAGATCTAATTTGTTTATTTGTTTATTTATTTATCTATGCATTCATTTATTCATTATATTTTATTTGTTTATTTATCTATTTTGATCAATTTATTTATTCGTATTATATAGTTTTTATTCTATTATTATCATTATTATTTCAATAGAAGCTTTGATCAAAATTGTTATGTTAACTTATTACTCTGTATCTGAAAGTTACACCGTACTAGATTTTTCTTTTTAAATACCCAAATTTCGTAAAAAAAAAAAAGTTCATGCGATTGTATTGCTAAAACCTATAGTTTTACCCTTAGATGCATAATTCAATTAGACAATTCAAATAAGAATAAATCTTGTATAAACAAAAAATTATTCAAATAAAGAAAGAAATGTTTGAGTTATAAGCAAAATGTGACAAAAATATTTACCAAGATATTGAGCTGCAAAGATATGAAAAAAAAAAAATCACCTGCATGAAAAATTATTAGCAATATAGATAAAAAAAATGCATAGATACTGATAAATTAGATATCATAAATGAAGTGCAGTGTTTTGTGATATTTTTCACATTTACATTACTTCATCCCATTTTTTATTGGCTTATACCGGGGTAGTACCTCTAGGGCATTACAGAAACATGATTCATATTAGGGTTTGGCTTCACCAGGGATGAGCCACTTCCCAACATTCAACACAGTCCATAGTTAGATAATTATCCACAAAAAAAAAAAAAAAAATGCCAACAGCAACACTTGAGCAATACACAGTGAATTGTTACTTCGCGTTTCTTGCCTTCACATCTTACTGTCAGCATATGTTAACACTAGTACGATATGCCCTACTAAGATTTTATATAAATTAGAAAAACATCATATATGAATGTCAAATAGAAAACTAGTCTCACGCCAATTTGCTTTAAATGGGGATATCCCCCGTTTGAGGTAATTTATTTTAAATAATTAAAAAGAGAGAAAATGATGCCGTACAATGCTCTTACTTTACCAGTATGTTGTACATACTTCAAATGATTCTTCCACAAATTTTCGCGAAATTGTCAAGAAATTCATTTTTTAACGTTCCGACGTCCTTAAGCTTGTCAGGGTAATATTCTTCACAGAATGAAAAGTTATGTATAAGTGTGGTGGTTTATGCTAATTTGTGTACATGAAAGAGAGAGAGAGAGAGAGATGTACATTTCTGATGTTGTGTAGAATGTTGAAATAATTCCTATTTATGTTCTGATTTTATTCATTATTTTCATAGACTGTCAGTTTTTTTCTCACCAAGTCCCTCATACAATTGCCATTCTTCTAAATTTTATTTATATTTTTTGCTTATTTACATTTTCCTCTTCACTAACTCTCAGTGGAAAATACAGGATGTCCTAAAAAAAAAAGTACTTACAAATGTACTCACAGAGTGAGAACAATTATGGAGTACCTTGTATATACTTATTTGTATACATCTATGTACATATAAACATACATGTATATACGTATAAACATACATACAGGGTGTTCCAAAAATTATTCGCAATGGTTGTATTTTTTTTTTTTTTTTTTTTTTTTTTTTTTTTTTTTTTAATTTGCCTAGTTGGGAATTTGGTTGTTTCTTTATCATCTATCCTTGTTTCGTTTCTGCTTCCGCATTCGTTATGGACCGAAATGTTTCCTGTCTGCCTTCAATGTAACTCATTATTTGTAGGCAGCTGCCTGTGTTCGGAAATCCCTATAAACGAGAGAAACATTTTATTCTTTCACGAGCTCAAATCCACCCAGAGACGTTAGCGGATCAAGTTTAACTTCCTCTTCCTTTAAGTCGCTCCTTTAGTACCTCTAAGTCTCCACCTCTTCGACGGAGATTATTCCTAGAGGGACAGTAGCGCTGGCGATTGCCTAAGCATAAAGCACAAAGAAGAAGACCCGGATGGAACAGACTGAACGGGGCGTTGCTATTATCTTATCAAACACGCCTACTGTCCATCCGTCCCTCTTCATAACGCGCGTCAATATAAATG
>NC_134814.1:2129649-2134649 GCF_046742065.1 Oratosquilla oratoria
GAAAGGTCTTGTGACGATAAATAGAAGAGAATTTGTGAAAAACGTCTGAGGTCTTGGCGACAGAAAGTCTCACTTAGGAGTCACTAGACTCCAAAGGTTATGAGAGTATCTTAGCCAGGGGGAGATGATGGTCGTTATATAAAGTTCTGGCTCCTGTCGCCAAGTGATTTTATTAAGCTAATTGAACTTGCAAACATCATCTGGCCGCATCCGGCGTCGCCGCATAATGTGACATCAGCGTTTGATGATCACCCGGAAGAGGAAGTGGAGTTAGAACCCGGGATCCACAAACTTGGTGTTGTTGCACCGGCTCTTCATGACACAACAAGGTCACCCTAAAGGTCACGGTTCTGTCCACGAACGGAAAAAAAGGTCACAGAAAAAGAAGTAAAAAGGTCACAGAAAAGATGCAGCAGCGTTTTGACAATAATAGATCAGGGTTTGCGGATTTTGTGCCATCGTTTGCGGATTCGGTGACACGTTTTTGCGGAGATAGTGGTGGTGTTTGCTGATTTGGTTAGGCTGCTTGCTGAGTTGGTGACGTCCCTTGCGGATTTGGTGACGTAATTTGCTGATTTGATGACGTCATTTACCAATCTTATGTGACATCCTTTGCGGATTTAGTGACGTCAGTTGCTGATTTAGTGACGTCAATTGACGATTGAGTACTATGTTTTTTGCGGATGTGTGACGTAATTTGAAGATTTGGCATGACGTCATCTGTGGCTTTGTGACGTCATCTACGGTTTTGTGACGTCATTTGTTGATTCGACGACGTTTTTTGCGGACTTGATGACGCTATTAGCGCATTCGACGACACCACTTGTAGCTTTCATGACGTCATTTGCGGATTTAATGACGTCATTTGCTGAAAACGAGGACGTTGTCGCCAGGAAGAAGCAAAGGTCAAGGGTGGAACTTGCCAAGACAGAAGAAACCGCATCGGAATGTATGAACGAAAAACACACACATCTCGCTCTATACTACTTCATGAATAATAATAATAATGATGATGATAATAATAATAATAATAATAATAATAATAATAATAATAATAATAATAATAATAATAATAATAATAATAATAATAATAATAATAATAATAATAATAATAATAATAATAATAATAATAATGATAATAATAATAATAATAATAATAATAGTAATTGCACAAATTAAATTAAAATAAATAAGCCGGTTGATAATCAATTTAGAGGAAGAAATGGAACGTTGTTTCAGTTCAGCTAAAGATGCCGAGTCGGTTCGACTTGGTCTGATGAAGATTCGTTATAGAACAAAAATAATCATCTCAGTCGTTGTTAAAAATTATAATAATAATAGTAATGATAATAATAATAATAATAACAATAATGATAATAATAATAATAATAATAATAATAATAATAATAATAATAATAATAATAATAATAATAATAATAATAATAACAATAATAACAGCAACAACAACAGCAATATGAAGATTTGTTACAGAAGAAAGAGAATCTTCTCAGACGTTTAAGTTAACAAAATCTCAGTGGAATGTATAAACATGAAAGAAAAAAAAATTAGGAAATGAGAAAAATATATCTAATTTGACTAGACTTCTCGGAGAATTAATAAGCCAACCATTCAGTAAAAAAAAAAAAATAGTTCACATGAACCGATGGTGGTCGAGACAGAACTTGGGATACAGTTACGTGTCAGAGCAATCTTTGAGTTTATGAATTTCTGTTTCCTTTACCAGAGTCTATTATTGTATTTTTATTCCATTATTCTATTTATTCTCCTAATCTTGCGTTCTTCCATAGTGTCCCAGATAATGTACTTTTTTTTTTATAATTTATTAAATATTTTACTCCTATTTTGCGTCGTTACGGAATGCGTAAGTCCGATTTTCCTATGCACGGATCATGCATCCATGGGCCTTGTCGACCCCAAAATTTGTTTCAATTAGCGCGTGTGCGGGAATGAAAGGGGTGGACATGAGATGATGCAAATTATAATAATAGTTGAGTTGTATAAGGGGGTGACGCCAGGCGCCCGGGGATTAAGGAATGTGGACGGGTGGCTGGGCAAGCGAAAAAAGAGCAAGAGAGAGAGACAGAGAGACAGACAGAGAGAGAGAGAAAGAGAGGGGGGGGGGACGAAAGACTAGACAAGGACGCACAGTCAAGGGTTCGAATCCCAATGCTAGACCTGTTTAATCCAACTGTCGAAACTTTATACACACACACACACACTATATATATATATATACATATATATATATATATATATACATATATATATACATATATATGTATGTATATACAACGCTGAATGGGTCACACTGAACAGATTTACATTTATCAACCACACACTTGTTACGTGTTAACGGGGGTTCGAGTCCTTAGCTTAACCACGTATCAATTTCTGCATGTATGCCTCCTAGAGTTCCTCGACGTTGATAGCTTAGAATTAAAGTGAATTGTGGTTGATAAATATATAGACATGTATGTATGTATATATATATATACATACATATATATATATATTTATATATATACATATATGTATGTATGTATGTATGTATGTATGTAAGTATGTACATAAGTATTCACAGCATCCGGCACTGAAAAAACTTGAGTTGCGTTCTGTGGTGAGAACCGCTGATCGAGCGTCTGTTGCGAGTGAGTCGACCATTGTGAGATTGGCAGTTTTTACCATTGGAAAGTCCTCAACTACAGAGCAGTGCTGATCAGCATCCCCCCCACCCCCACCCCTTCCTCTTTGTCCTCTCTTCAGACTGCTGAAGGGGCGTTTCTTCCAAATCCTTCCGGCACATTTTGTTTCCACGACGATTGCAAAGCTTCCTGAGGCCCCTTTCACACGTATCGACTTTTCGCCGTCCAAGGCACGACGTCGTGCTCTCGAATAACCATGGATGTCTATGGACACTTTCACACGTCACGACCACGACCACGTGTGAATGCGTCCATAAACATCCATAGTTATTTCGAGAGCACGACGTCGTGTCGTGGACGACGCACGGCGAAAAGTCGATACGTGTGGAAGGGGCCTAACTGTTAATCTGAAAAAATGTACGCTTTACATAAAGTAAAATAGACAACTAAATGAATAAACGAATAAATTATAAACAAATAAATATATGAATAAATAGATAAATGCATGAATTGAGAAGCCACAACCAGAAGGAGAACAGGAAGACGTTTCATAGTTGGTGACCGGATGATGAGGACTTGGGGGACAAGGATAGCGCAGCTGAGTTAATGAGATGATGTCTAGGACCGAGGGAGTGTCTCCAAAGAGCTTAGGGTGGGAGAGGGGGAGAAGGGTGGATGAGGGGGAGGTGACAGCGCGGTAGTAAACGGATGGCTCGAAGAAGATGAGGGTGGAAGGGGGGAAGGGGGGGAAAGGGGGAGGGGGGAAAGGGGGAGGGAGGGGGGAGACGGTCTGAAGGTCGCGCTAAGCCGGTGCATGGGATGGTGTTGGACACCAGCGTCTGTAGATGCATCTAATGGTGTCAGAGTGTATAAGGAAGGATCACAGTTCACTGCCTCTTGCTTCGAAGGAATTGTTGTACTTGGGTTAAGCTGGGTGGAGGTGGTGGGTGGGTGTGGGTAGTTGGGCGTGGGTAGGTGGGTGGGTAGGTGGGCGTGCGGGTCCAGCGAGTGTGGGTGAGTGGGTGGGAAGGCGTTTTGCCGAGGTCTGCGAGTCCGGGGCTTAGTCGACCGAAACATAGGAACAGAGTTGCTGCTAAGTACTTTTTGCCTCCTCTCTCTTTGTCTCTTTCTTTCTCTCTTTCTCTCTTTCTCTGTAGCCTCTTTCGTTCCTCTGCGGTGGGATGGTATCAAGTGCGATGGCCAGTAGAAATAGAAGGACAGAATACCAAGGGGTAACGAAGAGAGGGAGTGGTTGGGAGGGGAGGAAGGGAGGGTAGGTGGGTGGGTGAGTGTGTAGAGGAAGACCGCGATTCTTTTAGTCGTTATATCTCTACCTGGACCGGTCTATTCATACACACCACACACACTCACACATACAAGGAGACACACACACACACACACACACACACACACACACACACACACACACACACACACACACACACACACACACACACATTCATTCACACATACACACACACACACACACACTCATTCATTCAAACACGCACAAACGGTCATTCCTTCATTTACTCACACATACACTCATTAATTCATTCACAAACACACACACGCGATCACGAGTCCAACACGTGATCCAAAGACCAAGTGAATACACACACACACACACACACACACGTTCGCATGCAAGCACAGACACACACACACGCAGACACATGTACACACACACACACACACGTAGGCATGCGCGCACACAAACGTAGACACATGCACACACATATACACACACAGGCATGGATATAGATAGGCACGCAAGTACACATAAGCACACACACACACACACACACACACACACACACACACACACACACATAGAGACACACATACACGTGGACACGTGCACAATCGCAGACAGACAGACAGGCACACACACACACACACACACACACACACACACACACACACACACACACACACACACACACACACACACACACACACACACACACACACACACACACACACATTCATTCACACATACACACACACACACACACACACTCATTCATTCACACACACGCACAAACGGTCATTCATTCATTTACTCACACATACACTCATTAATTCATTCACAAACACACACACACGCGCACACACACACACACACACACACACACACACACACACACACACACACACACACACACACACACACACACACTCATTTACTCATTCACAAAAAGACACACTCATTTATTCATTCACAAAAACATACACATGCACACACACACAAACACACGCCCATGCACAGACACACATACACACAAACAAGCACAGACACATTCATTCATTCATACACACACACACACACACACA
>NC_134814.1:2137149-2139649 GCF_046742065.1 Oratosquilla oratoria
TATATATATGTATATATATATATATATATATATATATATATATATATATATATATATATATATATGATATATCATTATCCGCAAATTGAGGTGGTTAGGCATGGGGAGACAAACCTCTACTTAGGTTGCCCACTTTGTATGGGTCCTCACGACCAACGCCTGGTTGATTCTGTTCAGCCCCCTCAACCCAGCTCGCCAAATTACAGGGGCAGGGACGGGCCCCTGGTTGAGATTGACTCTCTCTATCTCTCTCCTCAATCTTATTGTGCGCCCAGGTGGGATGGCCAAGGTTCGGTGGCCCTCCAGAGACGCTCAATGATTCCAAAGGAGAACTGGAATGACTCCATTTTCGGTTTCGTCTCTTTAGTCTTGTCCGTTTGAGCCGATTCCAGAAAGTTTCGGTCTTCGGTGATGATTCTGGAAGGTTCTGGAAGGTTCTGGAAGGTTCTGGAAGGTTCTGGAAGGTCCTTGTCCCGTTGGAGAACCGAGGGAGGAAGAGGAACGGTGGGAGAGAGACAAAAGAAATTATAAAAGAATTGTAATGATTCAGTTGTTCAGTAGCTTGCGTGAAGGAAATCTCCAGTAAGTTCTTTTGAATTATCCGATCGTTCTTCTGACTTTCTTGAACATTTTTGAACATACAAGTAAATAGATATATAGATGTATAGATGAAAAGATGGATGAATGAATTGATAGTTTTCTTGATACACATAATAAGAATGTGAATTTATAAATGTTGGAGAACTTTTTATAAGGTAAATAAATAGATAAATAAATAAGATAGATAAATAGATAAATAGATAAATAGATAAATAGATCCTGAACTGATCCCTTCCTCGAATAATATTTCATCACTTCTATGATTCCCGAATTTTCATAAAGACATAAGAATGGAGGGAAATGCAGGAGACCATGAGGCCTACACTGGAGAGTTCCATGCACCGGAACACCTGTCATCCCTATCCATAAAGTTATCTCGTTTTTTCTATAAAAAAAAATAAAAAAATAAAAAAATAAAAAAAAATCAGCGCTCACTATATGGTTGCCACGGCTATTCCATTCGTTAGCACTTCTATAGGCAAACCAGTTCTTGCCTATTACCTCCTTAATCCTAGATTTGTCCAATTCAAACCCGTTACTAGGAGTCCTGCCCTGCTGTGTTCGGGGGTGATAATATTCCTTAAGGACAGAAGATTCTGCAGAGGGTTGAAGACCTGGAAGAGGAGGAGGAGGAAGAGATGGGGGAGGAGAAGAAGGAGAAAGAAACACCGCTAGAGCTGCACAGCAGTTAACTTTGAGACAGAACTCCGTTGTGGTTTTTCAAGGTGAGGAGTCAAGGTTCGAACTACCACTGCAGGAGTGCCTCAGGGTACTCAGCTGGGTCCTTTGTCCAGGGAGGTCTGCTTCAGAAAGGTCCTCCCGGTGTGCTGGGCTTGGTATGTCCACAGAGGAACTTGTGGTATGTAGGGAGGCGGGTTACATGCATACATACATACATACATACATACACACACACACACACACACATATATATATATATATATATACATATATATATATATATATATATATATATATATATATATATATACATGTACCAAAAGCTTTTTCCCCCTTAAAGGGAGGTAGCCAAAAAACAAAGGCATAAAATCCACTCCCACCCCCACATACTCCACTCCCATTCACCCCCTCCCTCCCTCTTATCTTTGCTACTCCTGAGTTATATATACACATACATACACACACACATATATACATACATACATATTTGCATTTACCAAAGGGCCCTTTCCCCATTACATGGGGATGGCCGAATCAAAACATATACCCACCTTTCACCCATCCCTCACCCATCCAAAACTCCATTCGTTGTCCATCCTATTTTAGCTCCTCCTGGATGAAGGGTCGTCCCTGCCCCGGTCATATATATATATATATAAATATATATATATATATATATATATATATATATATATATATATATATATATATATATATATATATATATATATATATTTTTTTTTTTTTTTTTTTTTTTTTTTTTTTTTTTTTCAAACAGAAATGTAGTAGCACATTTGTAAATGACACACAGGAACCCACAGGTTGGGTCAAACCGGGAGAAACTTGAACACTAGATTGGCAGAACATAAAAGGTCAATTAGGTATGGGCAAGAAAACTCGGCTGTATTTCTTCATGTCAAAAATAAGAATCATTCTTTCGATTGGGGTAAGGCCAGATTAGTGTTCAAGTCCCACTGCGGTTTCAGGAGGAAAATAGTTGAATCAGCATTAATTGAGGAATGCCCTAATATTAATATTTCTAAAGGGCAGTGGACACCTGACATTATTTCACGCGCGGCAGTTAACAAGCTGGTACGGACATTACAACCTCCCCCTCCTCACCCCCTCCCTCCTCCACCACCCCAGTTTGCCCCGCGCCTGAGTGAGGTCATCTGTCCACATCTCTTCCTCTCTGTAGCTTATAAGTCCACTCTGTACT
>NC_134814.1:2144649-2152149 GCF_046742065.1 Oratosquilla oratoria
GGACTGGCTAGTGAGCTTGTTTAATGTGTGTCTAGGAAGGGTAGAGTACCGGAAGACTGGAGGAGTGATTGTATAGTTCCGTTTTACAAGGGAAAAGGGTAAAAATGTGAGTGTAGTAGTTTCAGAGGGATCAATTTGTTGAGTGTAGTTGGGAAAGCTTATGAGAAGGTTTCAAATGAAAGGAAAAAGAGAGGAAAAGAGGAAGTAATCGTTGAGGAATAGTGCGTGTGTGTGTGTGTGTGTGTGTGTGTGTGTGTGTGTGTGTGTGTATTCACCTTGGTCTTTGGATCACGTGTTGGACTCGTGATCGACAGCTATTTCCCTCCCGGAAGAGAGCTCAGAGCTCGTATGACCGATCTATGGGTAATGCTATGACTTTTCACACACACACACACCCAACTCCCCGCCCACGAGAGTCAAAGTAACGACCCGAGGCACAGCGATACCGAAATAATTTCGGCCCTGGGCAGGATTCGAGCTGGGTACTGCGAGCACTATCGTACTTCCCAGTCCAGCGTTCTACCAACTGTGCCACCGAGTCGTGTGTGTGTGTGTGTGTGTGTGTTCTCTGACAACTGGACTGTGATCTGATCGGAGACAAGCTCTTTTAACTCTTGTATTTCTTGGAAGTGTTTTCTTCCACGGAGATTATGTCTTTGGGGGAGGGGGAGCGGGTAGGTGTTTGTTTCAGAATGGAGCTGTTTAGTCTGGCTCCTAATGTCTGCTTTGTAATCCGAGTATCTATGTGCTTTTGTTTGGACGAGTATGTGATGATTGTGTGATTCTGAGACTAGTGAACGAATGATTCTGAAACATTTGTGAAGAATGACTTCCTACCTGGGTAAACTGAATAGGGTTCAACTTGATCTTTTTTATTGTTTCGTTGGCTTTGGTACGTTTTTTCGTAATGTTTCAGTTAACCACATGGATCTGTCCTCCCCTCTGAGGTCTGTTCTACCCATGACTGCCGCCAGGCGATTTTATTCGGCTAAAGGAAAAAACCCTCAAGACGTTTATTTTGTGTTTATTTTGGTTGTCGCCAGACGATTTTATTACTATGGGGTAGGGGGAACCCTGAAGAGGGTAACTGTGTGTGTGTGTGTGTGTGTGTGTGTGTGTGTGTGTGTCTCTCTGTGTGTGTGTGTGTGTGTGTGTGTGTGTAAGTGTGAGTGTATGTTTGTGTGTGTGATGTGCAGTGACTTTTACATTTGCTGTTATAATTTACATTTGCTGTTATAATTAACTTCATTAACTTTTAGATGACGTACTCTTTTTATTTTCTCTCTTTTTAATTCATGAACATAAATACGACCCGTTTACACTAAGAATACGTTGATTAGGTTAACTTCTCGACATTTTGCTAACTTTTATTGATATCTAAAAGGTTTTAATTCAAATGTAAATATAAATGTGTAAATCAGATCAATTCGTCCGACATTGACAGTTTTGGTAAAAGAATTATAAACAAGAAAATACTAAGTCGTGAGGATGTAAACTTATAAACTTATCGACATTTTACAAACATTACTTGATATCTAAACGGTTATAACTCAAATATAAATTAAAAAGTATATCAATTAAATAAATTTGTTCAAAAGTTATAGTTTTTGGTAAGAGAATATTTTGTCGTTACGAATTATAAAACAAAAAATTTTCCCGCCTTCTTCGTTATTGCCATGTATCGAACCTTGTGCAGTGGAGATTCTTTAACCAACTATACATCCACTATGTAAGAGGGATATCACATTGAGCTATTTTTCCTCCAACCTACGATTAATCGATGGAACCACCAATCTTCAACACTTTTTCCTCCATAAAATCACTATGGCAAAATATTTTGTTTTATCAACAAAAGCACAGAATGTCATTTGATATTCTGCTGGAGGAACATTATCTTCCTCCTGCATATAAGATTCCCCTCCGAAAGCTGTGGGCTGCACAACTGCTCCGACAGTCGAAGGAAAATTAGCCCAGTGTGATAATCCCTGTAGAGGGTGGGGATGGGGTGGGAGGTGGTAGTTTTCAGTCTATTGACTCCAGCTAGAAAACGTGGTGTGAAATCTACTAATCCCATTCAGAAAACGGAATGTCTGAGCTTTTTGAAACCATTTAGAAAACGGAGTATCTGAGTTTACAGACTCCGCTTAATAAACGGAATGTGTGAACCTACTGCCTTCACACAGAAAACGAGATTCTAAGCTATTCAGAAAACGTAGTGTTAAGCCTACTGACTCCACACAGAAAACGGGACGCTAAGCCTACTGAACCGACTTAGAAAACGAGCATCTACTTTGCGTTCCACGTTCGTACGGAGGGGGTGCGGTATGCGTCGAGAAGGCTCTCCAGCCAGCCGCCAGCCAACCGCCAACCGCCATCCGCCAGCCAGCCGCTCGTGACCTTGTTTTTGTCGGGGGGCCCCGTCGGCTCGGGACTTCTGCCTCGCGTGTCTCTTCCTCGAGACAAACATCCATTAGGGCGGCGACACAGGAGCTCCCGTCACTGTGGTCTATGTAGTCATGGACCTAATAATCCGCGGCACTCTCTCTCTCTCTCTCTCTCTCTCTCTCTCTCTCTCTCTCTCTCTCTCTCTCTCTCTCTCTCTCTCTCTCTCTCTCTCTCTCTCGAACTGTCTCTTCCTCTCCACCTTCCCCCCTCTCTCTCTATCTCTTCTCACCCTCCCTCTCCCTCTCTCTCTCTTTCTATCTATCTATCTATCTATCTCTTTTCACTCTCTTCCTCCCCACCCTCCCTAACTCCCTCCCCACCCTCCCTCTCTTTTTCTCTCTCCATCTATCTCTTCTCTCACTCCCTATTCTCTCTCTCTCTTTCTTTCTCTCTCTCCCTCTCTCTCTCTCTCTCTCTCTCTCTCTCTCTCTCTCTCTCTCTCTCTCTCTCTCTCTCTCTCTCTCTCTCTCTCTCTCTCTCTCTCTCTCTCTCTCTCTCTCTCCGCGTACGATTGTACTTATCTCATTGCAGTAAACAGGGAAGGAACAACGCTCGTGAGGTTTTGCCTCTTACTCTCTAATTATCATACTTAGTGTGTGTGTGTGTGTGTGTGTGTGTGTGTGTATGTGTGTGTGTGTGTGTGTGTGTGTGTGTGTGTGTGTGTGAGTGTGTGTGTGTGTGTGTGTGTGTGTGTGTGTGTGTGCGTGTCTGTGTGTGTGTGTGTGTGTGTGTGTGTGTGTGTGTGTGCGTGCGTGTGCGCGCGTTTGTGTTCATGTATATACGTATGTGTATGTATATCCATTTACGTGAATGTACCTATCAAGATGTAATTTACAAAAAGCACATCAAACTATAAAGAAAAAACTAATCTCCCTTTTCCCTCTCTCCTAAATTCGGACATTTCTTTTTAAGTTTCTACATCCTCAAAGTACAGAACGATCTAACGCTGGCTACATAGTACATGACCACCCATACTAAAGTACACAGACAGAAGTACAGTACATTGGGAACATGAGCACAAATCCTACTTTCTATTCCCAGATGTTGTAGCTCAACCCAACCTGTAACCGAACACCTTAAAGTGTCCCGAGATTGAATCCCTGACGTTGATGAATAGCGTGTTAGAGCGTCGCAATTTGCGGCGGGGGTCGAGGTAACGACGATCCGATCATTAGCGCCAGCGAGCTGGACCAAGGATATGGTTCATTAGATCTTACGCTACCAAGTCCTTTGTGAAGGCCACCATCCTAGCCTCTTGATAGGAGGAATTCGTGATGTTTCACCGAATCACAAGAGCTATGTCGATGTTAATAGACGAAAATCTCTGTAGGTTTTGTATGAACGATGAGACGAAGTTCAACACATACGCTCACAGCAGCTCGCTGCTAAGTGGTACGTCCCTGGTGGTGTAAATGGAGATTCCTCGGAGATGTATGGGATGCTGTCATAATCAATTAACGGCGTGAACCCCTGGCCATCTCGTGAATACACTGGCCTCCACCAAATAAGGTGGCCCGTGTTTGTATATCGACCAGAAGCTGTGTGAGAAGAAGGCGAAATTATACCTCAACAGCCATTGTCGTCACGGATGATATTAGAGTATCGTCTCGTAAAAGTCCAACCACATTGTTGCGTATAGCGAATGTGCCACCAATTATGAGTAAGCACTGCCTACAAGTACGTTTTGCCCGTTACGATTATTAACCTGATACCACAGCCATTAGTGGATGACGCGCATCATACTACCTGGAATCATATTTGGGTAAGCGCGTTAGTAGGTTCGATTAGAATTATCAGCCTCGTAGTTTGCAGCTGGAAGCAAAACAGCACCATCATTCAAAAACAAAGAATTGGTGCTCTATATGATTAATCGTTGGACGATTATCGTTGAGTCATGAACGATTATCGTTGAGCGATAATCGCACCGAGAAAAACGTGTCATATGCAGGTTCAAGTCTTGAACAACGGGGATATATCGTTGCACGCCGCTTGCTGGTGTACTGGTACCGCACTCGACAGCTGAAAAAAAAATCATAACACTGTAAACCGACACTCAATCTCTGGTGGCCAAGGAGTTGTGTGTGTGTGTGTGTGTGTGTGTGTGTGTGTGTGTGTGTGTGTGTGTGTGTGTGTGTGTGTGTGTGTGTGTGTGTGTGTGTGTGTGTGTGTCAGTGGTGGGATTCAAAAAGATTAACAACAGGTTCTCTCACTAGGTCAATAGCGTGCAGATATCACTTAACTGTATTATAGCCTGTATTAGACAATTTTTAATAACCGTTTCGCGGAACTTATGAAATTCCAAGAACAAGCTTGTACGAACCGGTAAGAACCGACAGATTCCATGACCGGTGTGTGTGTGTGTATGTGTGTGCGTGTGTGTATTCACCTTGGTCTTTGGATCACGTGTTGGACTCGTGATCGACAGCTATTTCCCTCAAGGGAAGAGAGCTCGGAGCTCATATGACCGATCTATGGGTGATGCTATGACCTTTCACACACACACACACACACACACACACACCCAACTCCCCGCCCACGAGAGTCAGAGTAACGACCCGAAGCACAGCGATACCGAAATAATTTCGGCCCTGGGCAGGATTCGAACTGGGTACTGTGAGCACCATCGTACTTCCCAGTCCAGCGCTCTACCAACCGTCCCACCGAGTCGTGTGTGTGTGTGTGTGTGTGTGTGTGTGTGTGTGTGTGTGTGTGTGTGTGTGTGTGTGTGTGTGTGTGTGTGTGTGTGTGTGTGTGTGTGTGTGTGTGTGAGTGTGTTAAGTCACAGCATCACCCATAGATCGGGCCATATATGAACTGTAAGCTCTCATCCAGGAAGAAAATAGCTCTCAGTTACAAGCTCAACACGTGATCCAAGGTTGTGGTGATTCACAGAACGAGGGCCGAAGGAAGAGGAAACACGTGTAACTAAATGAATCACCATTTGTTCTATTAAAGAGTTGAATCTTAACTAGATTTTAAGATTAGTGATGATGTGGTGAGATTTGACAGTGTATCAGATTGGGTAGTTTGTTTTGTGATTAGACTAGGTTGGATTGTGATTAAAGTGTGATTGGAATGCCATCCAAAGAATCACTCTAAAGATAATTCAGGATTAATCATAACCTTAAGAGCATAAGAATGGAAGAGACCGTAAGAGATTATAAGCCCTACACTAGGCAGTTCCATGTCCATTACTACCTATCATCCTCGTCCATAAAGTTATCTAACCTTTTTTCTAAACAACCGATAGTTTCAGCGCTCACTACTACATGGTTACTAAGTCTATTCCATTCGTTTACCACTTTACTGGTAAACCAGTTCCTACCTATTTCCCATTTAAACTTAATTTTGTTCGTTTTAAACCCATTACTACGAGTCCTGCCCTGCTGTCTTAATATGATGACCTTGCCTGCATCACCCTTGTTAAAGCCCTTGACCCATTTGAATGCCTCTATTAAACCAGTTCCTACATATTTCCTTCTGAAAGGAAATAGGCACTGGTTTAGAGAGTTCAGACAATGAAATTGGGTTCTTCTTTGGTGATATAAGACAGGTAATAGACCAAGAAAAAAATAAATGGACTCGGTAGTTCGGAGATTTCTATGCCAAAATAGGTAAAGAACATGGTAGAGAATCGTGCACCTGGGCATTTGGGAAAAGTGAGAAAGAACAGGAGCGAGATGTTAGTTAATTTCGCAGAGATATGCCACAGAATGTTAATTAAGAATCTTCCAAAATTCGTGTATACCGTAACTGGAATGAACTTTCTAAAATATGATAAATTAATAGATAAATGAAAAATAGATAATAAGAAAACTGAAACTTAATAAGAAAAAAATACAAATTTCATACAAGCATTCAAGAGAAACAAAGTTGATAAAGGCAGTGACCATAGAATGGTAGGATTCACAACAAAATTAAAATTCAGGGCTGAAAGGAAATAAAGTACAGTAGTCCGAAAAGGATGAAATATATCCAGAAGGAATTTCGGATGGAAATTGAAAACATATTTCAGGTTCAAAGAATCGTGAAAGACAGTTATGAATATTTATGGAACATCATTAAGGAGTCAGCAGAAAGGGGTAGACCACACACAAAACAAAATGAGAAAGTGGTTATTCTAAGTTAATAAACGATCTAATGAGAAGGGATACCCAGGAAGTAAAAAAAAAAAAAAAAAAAAAAAAAAAAAAAGGGACAAAACAGAAGCAGGCAACTGAAATAGAAACAAACAAATAAATAAACGAATTAGGGAAAAAATATTATCAGTAGATGGCACAAAGAATGAAAATAAACATAGACCATAGAGAATATAGAGAAACCCATACTTTTTGGAAATTTAAGATTTCATCGTTGTATTTAGTTTCAATAGGAAAGATAACCCTCATAAGACGGTAGGACTTGTAGAGATTCCCGGACAAATGGCATGGACATGAATGAAAGAGGACCCAGCAGCAGAAAGGAACCTTTCTAAGACATCCTCAGATCCTCCGAGGTAGACAAGGGATCCTTGCGAGGCCCTAAATCGTAAAACAGCGTCCTAGACCCTTTTAAGGGGTTTACGTCGTTAACCCTTGTCGTCGTTAGAGGCATCCTGTCGTCTCGCCGAGAGATTATGGCGAGAGTCCCGAGACGTTATCACACTGGGCTGTTTTTCCTACGACAAGTCTCAAAGCGTTAACACTATAGATTGTAGCACTTTGTATACATGTAGGAGATACAAGTAAATGCGTAGTTGGAAGTGTGTATGTATATACGTGCATGTGTGTAGCGGGCGTGAATCTTCTAGAACATATCACACTGGGCTGTTTTTCCTCCGACAAGAGTCTCGAGGCGTTATCGCACTGGGATGTTTTTCCTCCGACAAGTCTCAAGGTGTTATCACACTGAGCTGTTTTTCCTCCGACGAGAGTCTCGAGGCGTTATCGCACTGGGATGTTTTTCCTCCGACAAGTCTCAAGGTGTTATCACACTGAGCTGTTTTTCCTCCGACGAGAGTCTCGAGGCGTTATCACACCGGGCTGTTTTTCCTCCGACAAGTCTCAAGGTGTTATC
>NC_134814.1:2154649-2172149 GCF_046742065.1 Oratosquilla oratoria
ATTTTCGCCAAGTTAAGTAAAATGGATCGAGTTCAAACGCATTATTTTTCGTGTTTTTTTATGTGTGCGTGTGTTTTCTTCTTCTTCTTCTTCTTCCTTTTCTTCTCCTTCTTCTTCTTCTTCTTCTTCCTCTACTTCTTCTTCATCTTCTTCTTCTTCTTCTTTTTCTAATTCTTTTAGTTGTTTATTTGAATTTAGAAATGTCATTTGAGAACAAATATATCGATCACTGGAATGTCTATCTTATCGAAATTCACAAACTTTGAAATAATAATAATAATAATACATTTTGGAAAACTGTAATTCAATCAATTTTAAAATTTACAGACCATTATTATCATAATTATTACAAGATTATTATTATTACAAGATCATCAAAGATTAAGTTCCGGCACTTTAATGAAAAATTAAAACAGAATGAAATTATAGATGTTAAATAGAATAGATATGATAATAATAAATATAAATTAAGTAAATATAAGATAATAAAAAGTAATAAAATTAAATAGAATAATAGATAATAAAAAATGGAATATGTGTTTAGAAAAATTAATTTCTCTCTATCTCTCTTTCTATCTCTCGATCACGCACGCACATACACACACATGCATACACACATAAACACACACACACACGCACACACACACACACACACACACACACACACACACACACACACACACACACACACACACACACACACACACACACGTGATCCAAAATAATGGTGAATCTCTCTCTCTCTCTCTCTCTCTCTCTCTCTCTCTCTCTCTCTCTCTCTCTCTCTCTCTCTCTCTCTCTCTCTCTCTCTCTCTCTCTCTCTCTCTCTCTCTCTCTCTCTCTCTCTCTCTCCCTCCTCATCCATCTTGTCATTCATGAGCTCCTTTTACTCTGGGCGATGAGCTCACTTTTCATTTTATTTTTGTTTCTTTTTTTCTCTCCTACTTAGTCATGGTGACCTTCAACACGACAATGCACACAGTCCTTCTCGTCTGTCTACTACCTCGTTCGACAGTGCTACTTTTTTGGGTCAAGTTTCTTTGTTTCGTTTGTCGAGTTTCTTTGTTTCACGTTTCTTTGTTCCTGGATACCGTGACCACGAAACTGTCGTTTTATGTTCCCCGTTTTCTGTTTCATGTTTCTTTGATTTTGGGTAATATTATTACGAAACCGCTGCATCAGTAGTAATGAAAATTATGTGGCTCATGATGTCTGTATGACCTTTTTTTCAATCCTAGGTGTAATTGGGTCAAGGTCAATTGCAAGGTCACCGAAAAATGTATCCGGTGTTAGGCCCTGTTCACACTAGCGTTTACACACAATCGCGGAGCGTTTCCTTGACTATGCGGTCCTGTCGCGGTTTCCGCTCAGTTCAAACGGGCAGTGTGAACAGGACCATTCAAAATTGGGTCTTAACCAAATTGTATTTAACACTCCCCCCTCCCCTTCCCCCCTCCCCTCCCCCACTCCCTCCCTCCCCCATACTCCTTTTAACTCCACCTGTCGCGGGATAAGTTTCTTGTGGAGTGTCAAGTGGAGAGTCACACGACCAGCAAACAAGTGCAGGCGACAACATTAATTCCATGTTTTCCCACGCGCGGCGCTGCAGTGCGTAACAAAACAAAAGATGTCTCCGCCCTTGCTGGGGGTGCGTTGTTGTTGTTGTTGTTGTTGTTGTTGTTGTTGTTGTTGTTGTTGTTGTTGTTGTTGTTGTTGTTGTTGTTGTTGTTGTTGTTGTTGTTGTTGTTGTTGTTGTTGTTGTTGTTGTTGTTGTAGTCGTCGTCGTCGTCGTCTACTTGCTGTGGTGTTGTCTTATTACATTGCTTCTGCTCCGAGTTATGGGTGGGCTTTTTTCCGTGGGGAGATGGTATGGGTGAGAAAATGGGTGCTTGATGGGTGAGGAGTGGGTGCGTGCCATATCCGGTTACCTCCCTTGTATAGGGGAAGAAGCCCATACGTACGAGTATATAAATAGATTATTAACATCATTAGTATTAGGGGGAGACAAGTTCTTGGTATATTGTTTATTATTATTATTATTATTATTATTATTATTATTATTATTATTATTATTATTATTATTATTATTATTATTATTATTATTATTATTATTATTATTATTATTATTGTTATTATTATTGTTATTATTATTATTATTATTATTATTATTATTATTATTATTATTATTATTATTATTATTATTATTATTATTATTATTATTATTATTATTATTATTATTATTATTATTATTATTATTATTGGTATATTGTTTATTATTATTATTATTATTATTATTATTATTATTATTATTATTATCATTATTATTATTATTATTATTATTATTATTATTATTATCATTATTATAATAAAACTGCTACCAGACATCACCACTGGTAACGATGATCATAAATGGAGGATAGAGTCTAGCAGGTGTTTCGTGAGCAGTTGGTATTAAGTCTGTGAGCAGTGATTCTCATGCCGTGATAAATGTACCCCCCTCGAGGTACAAGAAGATACATGGTAGGGAATGGAGGGGGGGGGTAGATATATCACGCTTGAATATTTTGTATTACTTTTTCCAATACACTCCCCACTGTCTAGCCGCACGGGTGAAATGTATATTTTCTTTTTCGATCAACGTTTATTTTGTGTAAAACCTTAATGTGATTTTTGTTATTATGTTGACAAAACATGTTTGTGAGTATATCGGGGGGAAAGGTAGCGGCGCATTAGACTAGCATGCTACTTGCTTTTTCTACTTCGTTTGAGTAGAAACGACTTCGGTTACAATATTCTAGAATTTCGGAGGAACATCCCAACAATGTGTCTTAACATTCGTATTCTAGGTTTGACTTTTAGTATGCTGCCAACTTTTGACCTCTTAAGGTGATGGCACACTTAGCATTTCTCACTAGCATGCTACCTGCTTCTGCTGCTTCATTTGAGTAGAAACAACTTCGGTTACGATTTTTTGTTCTCAATTTTCCAAAAGTCAAATTACTCTTCAGAAGCTGAATGACGATTAGTACTAAGAGAAATTAAACCTAGAATACGAATGTGTAAAAACAAGTAGCATACTATCCTAGTGTGCCGCCAGCTTGAGCTTCTAAGAAGCCAGATGCCTCCTAGACAGATGGTATGCCCTTGGGAGCCACCTGAATGCCCTCCTTATGGACACAGATCCTTGGAAAGATATCTCAAGTGGGTGATCAGATTAGGCGAAGTGAAATATCTCAAGAAGGGCGAAAAAAGACGACTTAGAAAGATATTTAGATGAAGAGAAATTGTAGATTAATGTATCACTATCTCAGGGAGAAAAAAAATAAGAAAGATGTTTAGAAAAAGAGAAGTTAGAGAAAGATATAATCTACCGACCAGGGAAATTGTTTTGTTTTGTTTTTGTAAAGAAGAGCAAATCATGGAATTGTCTTGCATGAAATGAATATCACTTTCATGTAGACTTATATGTGAATTAATAAGTAAATAGATAGACAAAAGAATAATTAACTGATTAAATAATTAATAAGTAAATGAATAAATAAATAGAATAAGTAAATAAAATAAAGATTATGGTTGTTCCATGAATAATTTTTATTCAGTGGAACATGTGACGGGCAGGGAAAGTTGGCATCCCTGCGTGGCATAATAAATAAATCGATGAATAAATAAATCAATAGATTGATAAACAAACAAATGAATAAATCAACAAATGAATAGATATAATAGATAAATAAAATTACGATAATATGGTTGTTTCATGAATGATTAATTAATCAGTCCAACCTGTGTTGGTCCGGGAAAATTGGCACGCCTGCCTGCCTACTAGAATGAATGAGCAAGTGTCGACCCACTCTATATCGAGACTATGCAAATGACTTTCGTTGTTATTACTCTGCCACTAATTTATTTACTAAAATAATTACTTTTGATGACAAGATAACTAATGTTTATAGGAATGCATTGCATATTCAACAATGAAAAATATATTTGTAACAATCAAATACAACATGTTTTGTCTGTTGTAATTTTTGGTGAATTGATCTACCGTATGGTGAAGTTATTTTAATTGGTAATCGTAACAAAGATTGTGTAATGCATCACCATAGCCAAAGGTTAATGGTGAGGCAAGGTTTAGTGAGTAGTGAGTGAATGGAATAAACTTCCTGTCAAATCGATTACATGAAGTGCAGTTCGCATTTCAAGGCAGGCCCTACACGATCAATATTATTGCACAGTATTCCGTATTGTACAATATCATTGACGGTGTAGGAATGGTACTGAAGAGGCACACTTTTTTTGCCTGTATATCTGATAATTACAATATATTGTCATTCTTCAATACCATCGGTTCGCTATACCGTCAATAATATTGTACAATACAAGATATTGCGCAAAATCATTGATCGTGTAGGGTAAGAGGTAGCGGTAGAGTAAGCATCCAATATATGTTTTATTCATTTATTTATTTACTTATTTATCTATTTGTTTATCATTTATTTATTTACTTGGTTTTTACATCCTGTTTTTGTAATATATTCCAATCTACTTTAATTGTGCTTAGGGTATATAAGTAAAAAAAAACAAAGTCTAGTTTTCTACTGGCCTTCGCATGTGTGTCATATATTTAAACATAAATTACTTTATCGTGGTGGGCATAATAACATTTGCATCTCGTTAGCACGGCTAAAAGCAGTAAATCATAATTTTAGGTTTACACATAACCAACCACAACACAGTGGTCTATAAAACTAGAGACTAGGCATAGCACTAGAATTAAAGACTTTTTTTATTATAATTTATCATTTATTCAAGTTTGCCTCAAGAAAGAAGCTATTAGATACCGGAATTGTCCTGTAATGAATAATGAGTGTATAAGTCTTAGGCAGGCCCTACATAATCAATATTATTGCGCAATATTCCGTATTGTGCAATATTATTGACAGTGTAGAGATGGTATTGAAGAATGACACAATATATTGAAAACATATGTACAGGCCAAAGACGTGTGCCTCTTCAATACAATCCCTACACCGTCAATAATATTGCACAATACGAAATATTGCGCAATAATATTGATTGTGTAGGGCTCGCTTTATGCTCTCAATATTTCGGTGGGAGTAGAGTTTAGTGACATCCTTATGGATCAGAGCCACGTAGTTTTTTTTTTTTTGTTTTTTCTTCTTTTTCAGACTTCACCATTTTGGTGTAATAATGTCCCCAAAGACTTAAACGCTGGCTCGCTATCGGAGACTAAATAAAATTGTGCTAGAACGGATCTGTAGAATGTGTCATCTTTGTATAATACAACTTAATATTACATTACATGACCAAACACACACAATACTACAACTAGATAAACACAGTTAAGTAAGCACTCCACACGCATACACACACACAAACACACACACATACACACACACACACACACACACACACACACACACACACACACACACACACACACACACACACACACACACACACACACACACACACACACAGTGGGTGGCATACATAAACCCTGACACTAGTTGATGCTGGTTCACCACTATAGTTGTATAGTAGGCACCCCCAACAACTATAAACCCTTTATTGTTCTTACTGTGTTCGTGCGCGTGCGTAATTAACATCTGTCTCTCTCTTAGAGATAATAATTCATGAGACGCTCGGGTCGGCTTCATTTTTATTCAAACCGTAAAGTGATGATGATGATGATGGTATCTTCATCATGACAATGCGGTCCCCGTCTAATGGGTACATATCAGATGCAAGATGGCGGGACACAAGGGAAGACCAAGATGCAAGATATGGCGGCATGTGGGAATGGCAGAAGGGAAGCATAGGAAAAAACAAAAGTGTTTCAACATCCCTATACGTGTCGAGAGACAAGTTTTCAGTCTCGATGAGGATGGTAGGTGGCTCTGGGCAGTAGGAGTGTCACGGGAAAAAAAAAAAAAAAAAAAAAAACTCTTTGCAGAATTGGGTACGTGAAAAACTGGAAGATTATTCTAACTCCCTTAGATAACCAGAACAGAATATACGAAGGAAATATGTAAAGTCAATATCGTACAAGACCAATATATATATATATATATATATATATATATATATATATATATATATATATATATATATATATATATATGTATATATATAATATATATACATATATATATATATGTATATATAGATATAGATATAGATATATCAAATCAGCCATTCTGAGTCCACTGCTGAACAAAGGCCTCCTTCATAGCATTCCATGATTCACACGACCGCACCAACCTCTGCCACGTCACTCCTGCAAACTTCTCAATCTCGTCTCTCCACCTCCTGTCTGGTCTCCCTCTTCCACGCTTCCTATCTCGCGGCGTCCACTCAGTAACACACTTGTTCCATCGCTCACCAGTTGTTCGTACTAATTTACCTGCCCAATTCCACTTCCTTTCTTTCACCGCCTCCACAATATATTTCACTCTAGTCTCCTCTCTCTCTCTCTCTATATATATATATATATATATACATTATATAAATATACATATAGATATATATATATTTATATTTATATATATATACACACACACACATATATATATATATATATTATATATATGTGTGTGTGTGTGTGTGTGTGTGTGTGTGTGTGTGTGTGTGTGTGTGTGTGTGTGTGTGTGTGTGTGTGTGTGTGTGTGTGTGTGTGTGTGTGTGTGTCTGTGTGTGTGTGTGTGCGTGTGTGCGTGTGTGTGTGTGTCTGTGTGTGTGTGTGTGTGTGTGTGTGTGTGTGTGTGTGTGTGTGTGTGTGTGTGTGATTGTGTGTATATATATGTATATATATATATATATATATATATATATACATATATTTGACGTAAGCATTAAGTCGTGTAAAAGTACAGTTGTAGAAACAAGGTCGCTGATAGAGTTCTGTGTTCAAATTAGTCGTAAAATCCAAAAAATTGGCAGGGCGTAAGCAAATATCAGCTTTGGGTACAAATGCAATAAGAGTCTTTTTCGACTCTTATTCGTACAAAGGTCGGTTGTTTTCCTTGTTGACAAATACAGAGCTTAGAATTTGTTTTCCCAGCTGTACATGAGTGTGTATGTGCGTGTTTGTGTGTGTGTGTGTGTGTGTGTGTGTGTGTGTGTGTGTGTGTGTGTGTTTGTGTGTGTGTGTGTGTTTGTGTGTGTGTGTGTGTGTTTGTGTGTGTGTGTGTGTGTGTGTGTGTGTGTGTGTGTGTATTCACCACGGATCTGCTGCAGCCTCTTGTCGAGACAGCCAGACACCATCCTACGGCAGCGAGCTCAGAGCTCATTATTAGCCGATCTCTGGGTAGGTCTGAGACCGCTCACACATCACACACCGGGAATGCAAGGTCACAATTCCTTGACTAACATCCCGTACCTACTCGCTGCTAGGTGAACAGGGGCTACACGTGAAAGGAGATAAACCCAACTTATCTCAGCCCGGCCGGGGAAACGAACCCCGGTTCTCTGACTTGTGAGGCCAGTGCTCTACCAATCCGCCACCGAGCCGTGTGTGTGTGTGTGTGTGTGTGTGTGTGTGTGTGTGTGTGTGTGTGTGTGTGTGTGTGTGTGTGTGTGTGTGTGTGTGTGTGTGTGTGTGTGTTTGTACTCTGGGTATATGAATATGTTTTATGTGACTGTTAATGAGTTTTTCAGAAATGCGTGAAAATGTGAAGGTTCCGTTTTGTTATTTTTCTTTTCTTTCTTTTTTCATTAATCTACTTATTTATCTATATACATATATACTTATCTATTTGTTTATGCATTTATATTTCATTCATTCATTGCTTTATTTATTTATCTATTTCATTTTATAGTCACCATTGACTTTATTTTGATCTCGTTAAACGATAAGTGTAGTTCAGAACTTGGTGTGAATGAATAGACGAATGATTAAAAAACATTTTACAGTTTGTGATAATGAACACAAAAGATGAAGAAATTCCCAGCCACGTGGATATTTTAACCATTTCCTCTTATCTAGCGCCAGACAGCTTTATTCGGTTTAAGCAAAAACCCTCGCGATTAAACCATTGAGGGACCCTAAATGCAAAATTAGAGTTTATCAACAATAACGCACTCTTCTTGAAAGATTCTTAGAGAATTTTTGCTAGATATGGAGACCGTGAGAGAGTTCATGGTTATTATGGTTATTATTATTGTTGTTATTATAATCATTATTATTATCATTATTATTATTATCATTGTTATCATTATTATGATTATTATTATTATTATCATTATTATTATTATTATTATTATTATTATTATTATTACTATTATTATTATTATTATTATTATTATTATTATTATTATTATCAATGTTCTTATTATTACGAGTATTACTATCATTACTGTTATCATTGTCAGTACATACGATCATCCCGGACCTAAAGCTGCTGAGGAAATTGCCGCGTAATCCACCCACATCATCTGTCACTCCCCTAAAGAAAGTTCTCTACAAAGTAAATGGACACAGAGAGAGAGAGAGAGAGAGAGAGAGAGAGAGAGAGAGAGAGAGAGAGAGAGAGAGAGAGAGAGAGAGAGAGAGAGAGAGAGAGAGCAACACCACTAACGCCCGTAAGTGCTCGAGCTCCGAGATTCTTATGTGACAAAGGACTCGAGGCTATAAACTCACTTCAAGGTGGAGAGGAACCTAAACGACCCTCCTCCTCCCCTACAACGCAGAAAACAAAATCCCCCAAGTGGATTGACTAGAATATAGGACGTCGTCTAGATCCTTCTAGATAAAATGGAAGCGAAGAAGAAGTTTTGGTGTAGCATGTGGTAGTGGTATCTCCGGTGGTCTCTAGGTACCGTGTGGCCTCTTCATGGGGTCATAAAGCAATAAGATTTCGGATTTGTCCTCAGGCTCTGTCAGATGGTAGCTCCCAGAAGATGGCCAAGGTGATACAGCAAATACTATGACTGTATGGTAAATACTGTATGTACGTGTGTGTACGTGTGTGTGTGTGTGTGTGTGTGTGTGTGTGTGTGTGTGTGTGTGTGTGTGTGTGTGTGTGTGTGTGTGTGTGTATGTGTGTGTGTGTGTGTGTATTCACCTTGGTCTTTTGGATTACGTGTTGGACTCGTGATCGACAGCTATTTCCCTCCCGGAAGAGAGCTCAGAGCTCGTATGACCGATCTATGGGTAATGCTATGACCTTACACGCACACACACACCCAACTCCCCGCCCACGAGAGTTGGAGTAACAACTCGAAGCGCAGCGATACTGAAATAATCTCAGCCCTGGGCAGGATTCGAACCAGGTACCGCCGTCACCCCCGTGCTTAACAGTCTAAGACTCTACCAACCGTGCCACCGAGTCGTGTGTGTGTGTATGTGTGGGTGCGTGTGTGTGTGTGTGTGTGTGTGTGTGTGTGTGTGTGTGTGTGTGTGTGTGTGTGTGTGTGTGTGTGTGTGTGTGTGTGTGTGTGTGTGTGTGTGTGTGTTTATTTAATTTCGTTTACCTAATTTGACATATGGAAAATGAGTTACATGACTGGGGGTTCTGTTTATTTTCATCCAAGTGTCATAAATAGCTTTGAGTTCGCTATATCATATTCTAAGCTACTTAAACACACACACACACACACACACACACACACACACACACACACACACACACACACACACACACATATATATATATGTATATATATATATATATATATGTATACATGTATATATATATATATATATATATATATATATATATATATTCACATATGTATATATACATGTGTATATATATATTTATATATATATATATATATATATCATAACTGTCGGAACTTCACACACTTGTTGGATGGTTCTCCTCAATATAAGACTCAGTGAAATGACTACATGCCACACCGTGCGAGTTGATGCTCTGGAATGTATAGGACAAGTTCCAGAACATTCCTTTCTGTCACATCCTGCAAAGCGTGGTGGTAGCGAGCGGCCTAGTCTTATGGTAAAAAAAGTCGCATAACCTAGGGTTCGAGTTCCAGTGGCATAGGTACTATATATATATATATATATATATATATATATATATATATATATATATATATATATATATATATATAATATATATATATATATATATATATATATAACCGGCTGTCTATTGGATTCGATCACTTACATTTGTAAAGCTGTAGACTACTTAGGCCATCATTTATATATCAAATTTATAAGAATAATAATATCGTTATTGTTGCAGTACTACAATCCTGAACACAAACAAAATCATCAAAACAGGACTACTGTGTGTAGATATGTATTCCAAAACCTTATGAGAGAGAGAGAGAGAGAGAGAGAGAGAGAGAGAGAGAGAGAGAGAGAGAGAGAGAGAGAGAGAGAGAGAGAGAGAGAGAGAGAGAGATTCGCATAACTCTGATCCACCATACGTCAGATTCGTTTGAGCGAGTACGTGTCTCGCCACTATCGGTTGCCGGGTGGGGTGGAAGGAGTGGGTTCGGGGTTGGTGGTGGTTGGGGTGGAGGGAGAAGGGTTTGGGGGGAAGAGGGGTGGTGGAAAGGGTTCCACGGGGCAGAAACCCAAGCTTATTCATGCTGAGCAGGAAGGGGGCGCTATCCTCTGCGTCCTTATGCGCTGAGATGTTTGGCATACTTTATAAGATGGATGTGTCCGCCGGCCATCGAAGGCCCTGACGCGCGCGACCAGTGACCAAGATCAAACCATTTATGTTTTGCTGTTGGACAAAGATTCTATGACTGAATGGTAAATGTGCATCTTTCTTTTTTTATTATTTTTTTATTTTTTAATTATTAATTTTTTTACCCTGGGGGTATAAAAGATACATAGGGGGCGAGGGTGGATATATCATTAATTGAGAATTTTATATTCGTTCACAAATACGCTGTGCCTGGAAAGTCACATGACATGTACATGAGTGTTATGTTTCTCTCTTGATCGAAGTTTATTTTGAACAGAAACTTAATGTTACATTTATCTATTTGTTTATTTATTAATTTGTTTATTTGTCTATTCAGTTGTTTGTTTGTTGTGCACTTACGTTGGCTACGCATTTTTCGTTGGGAAATAACGAAGTAAATGGCAACGTGTAATGAGTGGATGGGGGTAGATATATGACGGGGGTGGTAAATTTGTAACAGAGGGAGGGGGTAAATTTGTAACAGAGGGAGGGGGATAAATTTGTAACAGAAGGAGGGGGGGTAGATTTGTAACAGAGGAAGGGTCGAGAATAGCCGACATTTCACATCATGCCAACAGAAACGGAAAGGGTGCAGAATAAATCAGTCGACATACCTAGGAATTATAATGCGATCAGGATCAATTTGCAATAAGGATATTGTCAATATTTCTATTTTTGAAAACTAAGATTTCTGTTCCTTCAGTCTGAACCAGTATTTCCGTAGACACATTTTTAGAACATCTGGTATCAATCTTAGACTGTCAGTGTTAATGAGAGGAATTAATTTTTGTCAGTATTTGTTTTGCATTTGGGGTGCCTTAGAATATATTTTGTATGTGGGATCCCTTAACGTCTTTAACACGCTGGTGTGTTAGTGTCTAAATTCAAGATAATTAATTTCCATTGTTGAGTTCATTTCCTGATGTTCAGAGAATTCACAGTAGACTATTTTTCAAAATTTTACACGTATGCAATAGTAACAGTGAGTTGGAAAAAATTATAGAAAGGTAAAATTTTTCTTTCTTTTTTTTTTACCCCTACACCATTTCTTTATTTTTCTCCTAATTCAAATTTACAGGTTTGTCTGACTCAAAATGTAAAATATTTATCTTTATCGTTCATGAAATATGCTATGTTTGAATAAGTGCTATCCTCTAGATTGTGTAAATTGTAGAATCTGTAGAGATTCGTAGTTGAAAATACCAGTATTCCAGCAGTTTAATGAAAAATGTGATGTTTGAATAGGTTTTCTCCTATAGATTATGTAGGTTGTAGAATCTGTAGATTATAGTTGAAAATATAGATATTCCAAGAGCTTAATTATGAAAATCTACTGTTTCTATTCCATCCTATGAATAATCCTGTAACCTAAAGCAACCTGTCCCTTAAGAAGGGCAAAGTGTGAGACTTACGGGCAGTATTCCTGGGAAGTGAGGAAGAGGACGCGTTAACAAGGGGCTGGTTTAGTAGCCGCTGGTGCTAACAACTTGTCAACTAGCCCTCTACTTGCCCAATGTGAACATAAAGTTGCATGCCTACAAACTAACCTAGTGTGAACACTTACTTGCCGGATAAGTTAACTTGCATCTAGCACTAGCGGCTACTGAACTAATCCCGTGTCAATGAGACTTTAGAAAAGGTGAAGAGGATATCTTTCTTCTGTACCTAGTCACCTCGCTTTGCGGGGAAAGACTTATGTGAATAAGCAACGGTTTTACACACGAGTCTGCCACCAACAACAGACTCTCTGTAACGCTCAAATTGTGTATAATGTCGATTTGTATGCGTTGTTTTGACAGTTCAAAACCAGATTTATTTAACAAAGTACTTTCCAATTGGTTAAGCAGTTTCAGTTTGAGTTTTGTTTATCATAAATCACTTTATATGTAACCAAGTCTTGTGATAACGCTCTTGACTACCAGCGGGATTAGCAGTTTGGGTCTAATTAACAACACATTGATACCCTCAGCTTGTTTCATTTCAAAACATCTTTATGGGTAGTTCGTGGGTTTTACTTCCCCCCTCCCCCTCCCCCCCCCTCTCTCTCTCTCTCTCTCTCTCTCTCTCTCTCTCTCTCTCTCTCTCTCTCTCTCTCTCTCTCTCTCTCTCTCTCTCTCTCTCTCTCTCTCTCTCTATCACTCTTTTTTGTCCCCTGCACGACCCTTTTCCCGAAATGTCAGGCTGTCACCTCACTCACCTCTTTTTTTACAGACACGTCTGACTCAAAAGAAGAAATATTTATCTTATGGTAATTTTCATCCCTGACATTTAATAAAGTGTGATGACGTTCTGTTGGTTATGTAGACTGTGGAATATGTAAAATTGTAGTTTGTAAAAAAAAAAAAAAAAAAAAAAATCATTATTCCTCAGATTGTGTCTGAAGATTTGTTGTAGTCCCTCCCTTCTGAAACACTAAAATCCTTCCCATGTGTTTCACCATGGTCTTGGATCACGTGATGGACTCGTGATCGACAGCCATGTCCCTCCCGGAAGAGAGCTCAGAGCTCATATATGACCGATCTATGGGTAATGCTGTGACCTTACACACACACACACACACACACCAACTCCTCGCTCACAAGAGTTGGAGTAACGATCCGCACCGCAGCGATTAAAACCCTTCCCTAGTAGTATCTCCCCCTACTCCGCATCTTCCCTGGCGTAATGTGTTTCACCATGGTCTTGGATCACGTGATAGACTCGTGATCGACAGCTATGTCCCTCCCGGAAGAGAGCTCAGAGCTCATTGTAACCGATCTATGAGCAATGCTGTGACCTTACACACACACACACATACACCCCAACTACTCGCTCACAAGAGTTGGAGTAACGACCCGCACCGCAGCGATACTGAAATTATTTCAGCCCTGGGCGGGATTCGAACCCGGACCGCCGTAGTGGCGGCCGGGAACTCTACCAACTGCGCCATCGAGGCGCGCGCGCGTGTGTGTGTGTGTGTGTGTGTGTGTGTGTGTGTGTGTGTGTGTGTGTGTGTGTGTGTGTGTGTGTGTGTGTGTCGTTTCCCTCAATACTGTGGCTCGCTGTTCATCTCCCGCTGTAGCAGACGCCAGAAGACGCTATGTAGTCTGTGGACCCAGAAGACCTGTGTCTGAGAGGGGTTACGGTCCGTGGGGACCCTTTTCAAGGCTGGGGTCGCATCTTCCCTGAAGTGGATGGTGTGGGAGGAAGCGTAAACACTTATCTTCGACCAAAGAAGAAGATGAGCAAGTCTGAGTAATGAAGAGTTCAAATATGCCCCAATCCCGAACTGATGACCTTTACGATGTGAAGACGATCCCAGCACATGACCTCCATCTAAAGGTCAATTTAGCGGGGTAGGGGGGTGAGGGTCTTACCCCAGGAGGCGCCTAGCTCAGTGTTGCCACTGTGATCTATGTCAGTTTTCACGAGTGAGTGAGATTTTTTTTTTGTACAAAATTCCCATAAGGATATCTGGATTTCCACATTTTTTCCCACGAAAAGAAGGAATTATTATATACACAAATAAGTTCATTGCAACGCATAATTTGCTCACAGAACATCCCATGTAAGCAAATTTCTCAGACACAAATTTGTGGAAAATTCCCACAAAATGGCATCGGTGGCCTAGCTGCTAGTAAAACCGTCATCTCTTTCCTGAGCGCTCGGAGGTTGCCGGAGCGAGTGACAGTCACCGGGGACCAACTGAAAGGGTTATCACACTGGGCTATTTTTCCTCCAACCTCCAATTAATCGGCGGTATTGCCCACCTCCAGAACTTTTCCCACAGTAAAATCACCACAGCAAACTATTTTGCCGTATCAACAATTGACATAGAATGTCATTTGATATTATGCTGGAGGAAAATAATCTTCCCCCAGCATATCAGATTTCTTCCCGAAAGCTGCGTGCTGCAAATTTCCTCCAACAGTCGAAGGAAAGATTGCCCAGTGTGATAGCCCCTTTAGTGTGATTGGAAGCGAAACGAGACGTAAAGGAAGGGTTGTGAGAGCTGGTCGGCCTATTGTACCTCCTATTGACCTCGAGTAGCCGCTGTGATCTATCTCTTCTATCCTATCAAGCTAAACAATGATCAGATCAACGGGAGAACGGATGATTATATATATACTTATTTTGTCCTTGTCTTTTTTCATCTTCGTTTAGTTCTGTATTCATATTTCTAAATTTAATTCAGATTCTAAGAAACACTATTTACATATATGCATATATACATATACATATACATATATATATACATATACATATGCATATATACTTATATATATGTATATATTTATATATATATATACATATATATACATACATACATATACATACACATACACATATTCATATACACATATACACACACATACACATAGACATATACACATACATATACAAATACATATGTATGTATGTATGCATGTATGTATATCAGGACATTTCGATCGTACCTCCTATTTAGGATGGTAGTACGTACCCCAGAACAACGCATACCCAAGTTTGGTCTTCCCTGAGACATAGAGGATATTCCAGTGTCAGGATAAGGATCAGTGATGATTATGATGACGAAGGAGATGAATTATGGAGCTCTGTTGGCCAGGGACACGTGATGTGGCTGTTTGCCGTCCTTCTCCCACATCGGGATGACGCTTGATGACGGGGTAAAGTAAACAGTCAACATTCTTGCTTGTCGGCAGGGAGACGCCTTGCCTATGCTGAGCGCGCTAAAACACGCGTTTACACAAAGAGGAGCGCACACACGCACGTACACACACACGCACGCACACACGCACGCACACACACACACACACACACACACACACACACACACACACACACACACACACACACACACACACACACACACACACAGAGAAAGAGAGAGAGAGGTCCGGACTAGAAAGGAAGACATTTCTGGTAAAGAAAGAAGATAACTACGGTGACCATGAGAAGATGGAGAAATATATGTAATTCCTAAATGGTTAGCAACACGGAGACACAAAGTAAACAGAAGGAGTGACAGACCTAGAAGTCTCTAAAACACAGAAATTACAGAGTAAAGGAATTTGAAAGGAGGAAAACTGAGAAGTTTTAGGTTTCATCGTGGTTGGTGAAAGGACGTATAAGGAATTCAGCCACCCAATTATAATGATATATTACTGTGGTTGACAAAGGGCTACCAGACGCACAGGAGACAGACCCTTTGGTCCATTACGAGCTCGGTTGGAGAGAAAAAAATAATTGTAAATTAAAAAAGACACCCACATGGCAAGCGCACCAAACAAAACAAAATCAGCCCATTGGCAGACGTGACGTCATGTCGCTTAGATGTTTGTTCAACTGGATCGTAAAACTTCAAGTTACACCACAACAAATCGCTTCGCATGGATTAATAAATTGAGTCTACCTATTTCTAATTCCCTGGTTTAGTTAGTATTTGGTGTGATAATATTTTCATATCTGAAAAATAGAAAAAATGCAATTTCTTCTGCAATAGAAATTGGTAGATATAGTTCCCATAAACATATAAAACGAGACAGAAAGGACCCAAAAATCTACAAACCAGCGTTGATGATTATCACAGAATACAAAAAATCATTGCACTATGAGACAAATGGATGGAATATTAAAAGCTAATGACTAATAGTTCGTATTCAGAACAGAAATTGTATAGTTCTCAAACCTTCAAAATTACTATATTAGTCAGAAAATCTTAAAAATAAAAGAAGGACGAGTGAACATTGCATTTCTTATACTTCAAGAGAGACATATATACATACATAAATATATATATATATATATATATTATACATATGTATATATATACATATGCATATATATATATATATATATATATATATATATATATATATATACATGTGTGTGTGTGAAATGGTGAGATATAGTTCATTTATGTCAAATTGGTTTCAAACTTGCTTCATATGACCTAGACTGTTACTTCCCAATCAGGAGAAAATTGTATATATTACCTCATTACTTATCAAGGGTACGTCTAGTACACACACACACGTTTACAGTAGCCTACATGTGGGCAGGTCATTACAAACGTGATCGAATCCCAAACGAAAGTCGTAAAATCCTATAAGGGCGGACTCTCTGTTTGAAGAAGACGAAGAAGAAGACAAAGAAGAAGAGGAAGAAGAAGAAGAAGATGATGAAAAAGAAGAGGAAGAAGAAGAAGAAGAAGAAGAGGAAAAAAGAAGAGGAAGAAGAAGACGTAGATAAAGAAGACGAAGAAGAAGAAGAAGAAGAAATAGAAGATAGAAAGAAGAAGAAGAAGAAGAAGAAGAAGAAGAAGAAAAGGAAGAAGAAGAAGAAGAAGAAAAAAGAAGAAGAAGAGGAGGAAGGAGAAGAAAAAGTAGAAGAAAAAGAAGAATAAGAAGAAGAAGAAAAAGAATACGAATAAGAAAAAAGAAAAAGAAAAAGAAGAAGAAGAAAACGGAGGAAAAGAAAAGAAGCTTTCAAATGAACTTTGTTTAGAAAGGTAGAGAGGACAAAACGACAACACCGAAACACCCGGTACTCATAAGGATGAGTCATAAAGAGAAAGAAAGAGAAAGAGAGAGAGAGAGAGAGAGCGAAGGAGTGTACTGAGATGATTGCCCCAGGTCATTATTCCTTCTTCGCAGACCATGTGGGTTCTTTGATTCTTGTCGGGGGAGGGAAGGGGGAGAGGACAATGTGGAGGAGGAGGAGGAAAGGACGGGGGGGAGGTAAGGGGGGAGTTAAAGACCAAGATTGCTTCACCAAAGCCCCTACGATGATTATTAAACTGACCGCAGTTGACCTTGGATTGGGAATTG
>NC_134814.1:2174649-2179649 GCF_046742065.1 Oratosquilla oratoria
ATAAAATAAGAAACAAAATAGAATTGGGTGTTGTAAAGCGAATTGTGATTGGTTGCATTTGTGTTGTCTACTTTTTATTTTATTTTTTCTAAGCTGAAGATGTTGACGTTGAACTAAGTTCACTCACTTCCTTTAAATAGGAGTGACTCAACTATCCTTCAACAAGACATCATGGGGTACTTGGCTTCGTTTGTCGTCACATATAACCAGGGCGTTTATCCTTGGGGGTGATGAACATAAGAACATAGAAATGGAGAAGACTACAAGAGACCATAAGGCCTACACTAGGCAGTTCCATGTCCTTCACACCCTGTCACCCCTGTCCAGAAAAATATTCGATTAAATTATATTAAATTAAATTTCAATTTTTTTTTTATTAAAATGTAATCAAAATTGAATTAAGATTAATTTGAATTGAAATTGGAATTAGAATTAATCAGAATTAAAAAGGTCAAATTAAAAAAGGCTTATTAACACAACCAATTGTTTCAGTGCTTACTATATAGTTACTAAGTCTATTCTATTCGTTAACCACACTTATGGGAATCCACGTCCTTGCTTATTTACCTACACAGAGAGGGCGACCACCCCTTCCTCCCACCCCCACCCTCCACCCCCTACTCCTTTACTAAACACTGTGTACGTACAGACATTTAGACCGTTCACACTAGCGATTTGAACCGCGCGGAAACAGCAGCGGTACCACTTAGTCAAAGGAAAAATTTCACCGTTGTATGTGAACGCCTCCAGTGACTTACATTGTAATTGAATCGCTGCGGTTGAAACCGCTAGTATGAACAGGACCATAGAGGACAAATATACATGACCTAGTACTGCTCAACTGTTGTTATGTTCGCTGGTGGTATGTGGCAAGTTTACGTTTTTTTTTGTTTGTTTATTAACGTTACTGCTAAGTAACACAATGAATGTGCTCTTCATTTGCTTCAGCTGTGTTATGAATACGCTTATGTTGGACAATATGCATAAATACGCTTTGTTCCATGCTTTGGTGTGTCATGTCAAATTGTTCTCAAACTGGACATGGCGGTGGTTTATCAATATTGGAAGATTTCTCTAGTTTGGGCGTTCCGTCCAATCTCGTTTTTCGAGTGGTTTCATAAATTCTTCTTTTCTTCTTTTTCCTCTTCTTCTTCTTCTTCTCTCTTCTTCTTTTTCTTCTTCTTCGTCTTCTTTATCTACGTCTTCTTCTTCCTCTTCTTCTTCTTCTTCTTTCTTCTTCTTCTTCTTCTTCTTCTTCTTCTTCTTCATTTTTTTCTTCCACAACTCGCCTAGTTATTTGTTGGAATTCTACGACGAGCTTGAAAAAAAGAATCGTTGCTTCATTTTTTTCTCCAAATGCTCCTCGAATTAATGTAGACCACTTCAGCATCCCCATTTTCTTTCTTTCATTTTTTTATCAAGAGCTCCGGCAGGTACGCACCAATCTTTGAATGGGCAGATGGCCAACCACCAACGCGAGGTACTCTTGACAGCTGAATATACAGGATATGCCCAGTTTATCGGTGGGCTTCAGTTCTGAAGAGGCATTGGGCTCCTTCACCTTTACACACACACACACAAAGAAGAGGAGGAAGAGACTGACAACAACTAACAAACATGTGCCTGACGAGTTCGACCATCATGCAACGGAACCATGAAAATCCTTTATACATTATACCCCTTCTTCCTCTCTCTCTCTCTCTCTCTCTCTCTCTCTCTCTCTCTCTCTCTCTCTCTCTCTCTCTCTCTCTCTCTCTCTCTCTCTCTCTCTCTCTCTCTCTCTCTCTTTCTCTCTCCTAATTCATCTTGGGTTTCAACTCCTTTTGGGCTCTTAAGTGGAAATGGTTTGTATGTGTGTACGTGTTTCTGTGTGTGTGTGTGTGTGTGTGTGTGTGTGTGTGTGTGTGTGTGTGTGTGTGTGTGTGTGTGTGTGTGTGTGTGTGTGTGTGTGTGTGTGTGTGTGTGTGTATGTGTGTTTGTTTTGTTCCAAGCGAACAGCTGTGCGGATGTGATAGGTGGAAAGAGACTTCATTATATATACAAAAAAATTCGTCCCATATTTCCTTCATCTAGTGAATGTTTCTCCATCCGAAGAATGGCCCGAATTGTTGCGTTGTGATGTGTTTTCGATTTCTTGTAGAATGTGATGATGATGATGATGATGATGATGATGATGATGATGATGATGATGATGATGATGATGATGATGATGATGATGATGATGATGATGATGATGATGACGGTAATGATGGTGATTCGGTTTGTCGCAAACTCCCCTATCAGGAGGCTAGGACGGTGCCCCTTACAGACGACTTTGTAGCGTGAAATCTAATTAACCATACCCTTGGTCCAACTCGCTGGCGGCAATGTTCGAACTTCCGTCACATCGAACGACCTCCGGCGCAAGCACTGACGCTCTAACCCTCGAGCATCCTTGTAGAATGTACATTTGCTAAAAAACGAATCTGCTGCATATTTTTATGGTCAGCAGAGCCACGCCCTCACAGAAAGCAATACACAAAAAAAATGTTTTAATAGCGGAATTAAGAAAAATTTACAGTTATCATTTCACTATATTACCAGCAGTTTCTTGATTGATCAAGGCGCCTATTCAAATAGGTCCTTATTTTACTTGTAGTGTCAAATAAATGTTAACTGCATTGGAGCTGCATAAGCCAGGCACCATGATATCCCAATTGATGTTCTCTCCTAAATATTACCATAAGGCATAAGATTTGGGAGCATTTGATATGAACGTGATAAAAGCGTTACATCTGTTCACATTTGAAGCCCGATTCATATTCACAGCTTCATTGTACTATCTGACCGTTCCTCCTACTCTCACATACCGGTTGTTTCGTATCACATTACGATAAGAAAGAAAAAAAAAAGAAAACTGAATCAAGTTGTTGTTTAACGACACGAATTCACTGTTTCACTTTTTGGATGTGCGATGGTTTGTTTATGAATTTTTTCTCTGAGCCTGTCTGTTCTTCCCCCTACTAAACTAACACCTCGGGCTATGACGTCATATCGTTTCATCTATGCCCGTCTGGAGCCTGCTGCCCTACATTCTGATTCCCTGCCCGTAAAGAACCTTATTCTTACCCATTTCTTAACAATCTTCAAATATTTATCCATCATATTGAAAATTAACTTAGTACATTAACAATATGTTTCTATTCTTCCTGATATCTTATGTACACTGAAGATGTCTTAATAGACGAAAACGTTTGGTGTTAAATATATTTAAAAGATTTTCTTGTCGTATTGAAAATTAACTTATTCGAACCTGAACTAATATATTTTAACTTAACCTATCCTAACGGGATCCAACCTAACCTAATGTGACTTAACCTATCTTAACCTAACCCAACCCAACTTATCCTAACCTAACGCAACCTAACCCTAATTCATCCAACCATCCCCCAAGTCACTTTCCTATGCAGTTTGCCGTCGTGTGTGTGTGTGTGTGTGTTTTTTTTTTTTTTTTTTTGTCATGATGCAGACGATGACGGTGCTTGGTGACGTCACGCCGAGACCTAAATAAGACGACACAAGAAGCCATCGTGGCCTCATTGGAATGTCCTGGAGTGCAGACTGTGAAAAGAACGATTTGATCAAAATATATCAACGGTTCCCGACCATTGGGGGTAAAAATTACATGGAAGGGGGGGTAGATATATCACACACTAAAGTTCACATCACATATCATATCCACGATTGGAATGCATATTTTCTCTCTACTCAAGACTTCTTTTGAACAGAACCTTCATATGAAAGGAGATATTGTATTTTTCTTTTTATTTACGCCTTTATGTCAGTTATACATTTATTCTATACGAATACCAGGGTTGTTTGATATATCTATCATACTTCTTTACTTGATGCCAATATGACTTATGTATATTTGTTTTCGGTCAATGGTTGAAGCAATTGCGTCTATCACAGTACCTTCAGATTGTTATCGGGGAAAATAATGATACAGACATATGACTATCGTGATTATAAATCGATAAAGAACGTAAGAAAAATAAACAACATTATTTTAGTAGAAAGTTTATCTATAGATGTATTAGCACAGAGGGAAGAAACGGAAGGTAGAAAAAGGGAAGGAAAATATCTTCAAAGAAAATTATCTAGAAACATCTTAGTACACGATGTGACAAAGAGGAAAAGATGCTAAGTATTTTCATTAAGAAATATTTCATAAACATCTTAGTACAGTATGTGACAAAGAGGAAAGAATGCTAAGTATTTTCACAGAAATTTTTTATTCAAACATCTTAGTACAGGATATGAGAAAGAGGAAAAAATGCCAAGTATTTCCAAAGAAAAAAATCCTATGTAAACATCTTAGTACAGGATGCGACAAAGGGGATAATATGCTAAGTATTTTCACAGAAAACCCTTTTATAAACATTTTAGTACAGGATATGACAAGGAGGAAAAGAAACATCAGTATTTTCATAGCAGAGTACTGGGCATCATGTTTATAAACATCTTGTCTGTTCGACACAGCTTCCTGGCAGCATTGAGTTCTCCGAACCTCAAGACCTTTCTGAAAGCATCTGTTCCCATTAAACCCTCGGGTGTTTATGTCTCCTATTTCTCCTCTTCCATTTATCAACTTCTGTGCTTCCCCCTTTGACCCCCTCAGTGTTCATCTCCCGTCTCAACTTTCCCACCCTCTTCCACAGTCCTCCTGTACAGCCATTGTAATAACTTCCGAGTACTTCTCATTTCGTCTCCTAGTTAAACATGATTCTCTCTCAATCGTGCCACCCTCCCTCCTTCTCCATTCCCCTCATTTCTGTAGAATTTGGTTTCTTCTAATTCCTTCTAGTCTTGGCAAGTTGTATTTCTCAAAAGTCTCACCAACAACAAATCTCCATATTTTCATTGCACCTTCTCCGGGTCTTTTTCCTTTTGATGTCCAATTCCACCTTCTCTTTGCTATATCCTTCCCTCATCTATTCTTTCGAATAAAACCCTGCCCA
>NC_134814.1:2189649-2207149 GCF_046742065.1 Oratosquilla oratoria
GTGTGTGTGTGTGTGTGTGTGTGTGTGTGTGTGTGTGTGTGTGTGTGCGGGGCGTGCGTGTGTGTGTGTGCGTGCGTGTGTGTGTGTGTGTGTGTATTTACCTAGTTGTATTTACCTAGTTGTATTTTACGGGAAGGGGAGCTATGCTCGTGGGGTCCCGTCTTCATATCTCATTTTATCTAAACTATTTTTAAATTCATGTATTGTTTTTGCACACACCACTTTCTCATCTAACTTGTTCCAACTGTCTATTGCTCTGTGAGGAAAGCTGTTCTTTTTAAAATCTCTTCTATAGCTGTCTTTTTTTATTTTCTTTCCGTGTCCTCTTGTATTTCTGTCATCCCATTTTATCAGATTCTCTCTATCAGTAATTTCTATGCCTTTCATGATTCTGTAAATAGCTATCAAATCTCCTCTCTCTCTTCTTTGCTCTAGTGTCTGTAGTTTAAGTTTTTGTAGTCTCTCTTCATATGATAGTTTTGAGAGTGTTGGTGCCAGTTTTGTAATTGCTCTTTGTATTCTTTCAAGTTTTTTTATACATTTTTTTGTACTTGGTGACCATATCGTTGCTGCATATTCCAATCTTGGTCTTATCAGGGTGATTAGGATTTTCCTCACCATTTCTTCATCCAGGTATGTAAATGCCACTTTGATTGTTCTTATTAAATTATAAGTTTCTCCAAAAATCTTATTTATATGTTTCTCAGGTGACATATTATTCATAACAATGACTCCCAGGTCCTTCTCATTTTCTACTTTTTTTTATTCCTTCTTTTCCCAAATTATATGATCCTGTTATTCTGTTTTTGCTTTTTCCAAATTCCATTATACTACACTTTTTTGTATTGAACTCCATCTCCCACTTCCTACTCCATTCTTGTACTTTATTTAGATCTCTCTGTAGTGATTCACAATCTTCTTCAGTTTTCACTCTTTTCAGTAATTTTGCATCATCTGCAAAGAAGCTCATATAGCTTTCAATTCCTTCATCCATATCATTAATATATATAGCAAACATTATTGGGGCCAGAACTGTTCCCTGCGGGACACCGCTTATTACTTCATTCCATTTTGAGTGCTGATCTCTTATCACTACTCTCATTTTTCTTTCTTGCAAAAAGTCTTCCATCCAATTTAGCAATTTACCTTGTATTCCTCCTTCATATTCTAATTTCTTAAGCAACTTCTTATGTGGTACTTTGTCAAAAGCTTTTTTTAGGTCTAGAAATGCACAATCAGCCCATCCATCTCTTTCTTGTATTATATCTATTAGCCTTGAATAGAAACATATTAAATTGGTGACGCATGATCGTCCTTGTCTGAATCCAAATTGCCTTGGATTTAGTACGTTGTTTTTTTCCAAGTATTTTACCCATCTACTTTTGATAATTCTTTCACATATTTTTGCTATTGTACTTGTTAGAGAGACTGGTCTATAGTTGGTAGGTTCTTCTTTATTTCCTCCTTTATATATAGGTACTATATTTGCTTTTTTCCAATCTTCTGGAACTTTTCCTTCTTTTAAGGAACTGCTTATTATGCTATGTATTTTGTCTGCCAGTTCATTCCTGCATTCTTTCAGAATCCAGTTTGCTATTTCATCTGGCCCATGCGATTTTCTGACATCAAAATTACCCAAGTGTGTCAATATTTCATTCTTTGTTACTTCTATTTCTTCCATAGGGGGGACTTTTTCCTTCCACTCAATCTCTTCAGGTTGTATATTTTCCCTTGTAAACACTGATTTAAAATGTTTGTTCATAATTTCTGCCATTTCCATTTCCTCAGTGTATTCAACTCCTCCTTGTCTTAATTTCTCTAAGTCTTGTTTGTTTTTCAGTTTATTGTTTACAAATCTGTAGAATAGTTTTGGTTGATCTTTACACTTTTCTATAACATCTTTTTCATATTTTCTTTTTTCCTCTCTGCACTTTTGTACATATTCATTTCTATAACCAGTATATATTTTCCATTTTTCAGGTCTTCTGTCTTTTTTCCATCTGTTCCAGGCTTTGTCTCTTTTGTCCTTTAACTCCCTACAACTTTTGTTGTACCAGCATTTTACATATTCTTTTTCTTGTTTTTGTCTTGGGACATACTTTTCCACTCCTTTTTTGTAAATTTTTGTCAAAATATTCCATTTCTCTTCCACTGATGTTTCTTCTTTGTATATTTCTTCCCAGTTTTCTTGTTGGAAGAATTCTCTTATTTTATCAAAGTTTGTTTTTTCATACATCATTCTTCCTTTTCTATATTGTTCATTTCTTTTCATATATTTTTCTTCATTAAGTTCCAGTTCAATCAATATGTGGTCACTTTTACCTATTGGTGTTTTATATTCAATCTTGTCCACTATTCTAGGTTCAGATGTAATTATTAAGTCTAGCCTCGATGGTTCTTCTTCATTTCTATACCTAGTGTTCTCTTGTATCCATTGTGTCATTGAATGGTCAGTAATCATCTCAAGTAGAGCATTTCCCCATGAGTCATCACCACTCTTTACTGTCATTTCTTCCCAGCAGATTTCTTTGCAATTAAAGTCGCCCATCATAACTATTCTTCCTCCGTCTTCCATTATTTTAGTTAATGCTATCTTTGTGTCCTCTAACATACTTTTATGTTCACTCTCCTCCCATGAGGCTGTTTTCGGAGGCACATAATTGATCACAAATTTTCTGCTCTTCTTATCTCGGTCTTCCACTTCTATCATAATCATCTCTACTGTATTCTTTCCATATATGACACCTTTCACGTTTATATCCTTCTTAGTCAGGAACATAACTCCACCCCCTTGTTTTTTCTCTCTGTTTCTAATCCAATAATTGTATGTATCATGTCCTACACTGTTGGGTGGTAGTGGGCCTTTTAATTTTGTTTCTACAATTCCCATTATGTCCGGTTCTTTTTCTTTCAAATAATCATTCAGTTCATTCAATCCTGTTATCAATCCATCTATATTTGTGTAAGACACTCTTAGTTTTCTGCCACTTCCATTGTATTCTCTGTTTCCCTTATGTTTTTCTTTAGTATGTCGAACTGCTTTATTTTCATGTTCACTACTCTCCAATAGAATCTCTCTTTCTCTGACTCCGTTCTTTCCTCGTTTTTTGCCTTAGCTTCAATTCTTTTCTGCTTTTCTGCCTCTCTTTCCTCCTTATTCATTTCTCTTTTTATCCATACCTTTTTATATTGATCATTTGTTGCTAGTTTCCCTGTCTTGGATAGAATTTTCTCTGCTGTTGTTTGTGACCTGAATTTAATCTTAATTGGTCTGGTCTTATCTGTACTATATTTTCCGAGTCTGAATTTTTCCTCAATTTCCTTTATAATTTCTGGTTCATCTTCCTGGACTAATTTTAATAAACTGCTTACTCTTTCATTTTCCTCCTTGATTCTTGCGGTTCTATCTGGGTTATGTTTCTCTTCCATTCCTAATATAATTATACATTTCTTTTTGTCAGCTAATTCTCTTACTATATTCTCCTTCTGTCTCATCACTTTAATAACTGAGTCTTCATTATGTTCTTTCAATTGCTGTTTGACTATGTCAGTGAATGAAACCTTATTCCCTTCTTGAGTTATTCTCCAATTTTTAGCTTCTGTAGCTATTTTCTCTCTGTTTTCATTACTATTCTTCTTCAATTTCTCATTCTCCTCCTTTACATTTCCTAACTGTCTTTTTAGGTCCTCTATTTCTTCAGTTAAGTTTCTGTTAGCCTTCTCTAGTTGTTCCAACCTTTCAATTCTTTGGAAAATGGAGTCTACGTTACCTAACTTACGCTCCAAGTCCTCGATCACCTTATCAACTCTCTCCTCTAGTCTTATCAGTCGGGGGGGGGGGGTTGTGTCCCCCCCACCCTCTTTAAATCCCTGGAACATATTCTCGTCACTTTCTTCTGTATTGCTCCTCTCTATACTTCTAATCTTTACATTTTTATTAGACATTTGATCCTCGCTAAGTCTTTTGTTTACCTTCCGCTTGTCTGGCTGGGCAAAGTCTACTCCCTCCTCATTTCCTTCCATTTCCCTCAGTAATCCCTCCCCTTTTCCTCTTTCCCTACGTTCCCACTACTCCACGAGCAATTTCCCCCCCACCCTGCAAAAACACTAGGCACTTCTCTTTGCGTTGGGATCCACAGACTTCACTTTTCTTCAGAACGTCTTCTAAGCCGTCCATTCGTTGAAGTGTGTGTGTGTGTGTGTGTGTGTGTGTGTGTGTGTGTGTGTGTGTGTGTGTGTGTGTGTGTGTGTGTGTGTGTGTGTGTGTGTGTGTGTGTGTGTGTGTGTATGTGTGGTTATGTTCTTAATCATGGAGTTCTTTGAACTTTATTTGCGGTTCGCCTCTGTGACCCAAGAAGTCAATATATGCGTTGTCAGTACAGTACCGCTTATGAATGCAGCCATTTCTTTCTCTCTTAATGGGACTCTCTCTGAAATCTAAAACTCCCCGATATTCCAAAGTTGAAAGCTTACGAGTTTCTAGAAAGTTCTGGATTCCAGAATCAATTTCCAGTGATTTCGTGCCGAATACTGGAAATTCCCGGATGTTTGAGGTTTCCAATGAATATGTACACAGACCACAAACAGTTGTTGTTTTTTTAGTTATTCTCACGCTGTGTCTGTTATGTCTTAATCACTATACTTCTCCAAAAGGCTTATTATTCTTTACTAAGACATGGACCCACTCTCCACCCATCCCACATCCATTTGTTTCATTTCAAAAACATCTTAGCTCTCTTACAATGTCCACACACACACACGCACATATATATATATATATATATATATATATATATATATATGTATGTATGTATGTGTGTGTGTGTGTGTGTGTGTGTGTGTGTGTGTGTGTGTGTGTGTGTGTGTGTGTGTGTGTGTGTGTGAGTGTGTGTGTGTATATATATACACACATAATCTTTTACTCTTTCAATATTCGCTTCTTTTATCACGCCTTCACACATATGTATCCACATTTAGCGCCTTCAGAGCGACTCGCCCTTCAGCTGAATGAGATCGTCTGCCATGAACCGAAACAATATTTGCAAAATTCCGTTTTCCCTGTAAACCCGAACTAAGCCTCAGGCGAGGTGCCGCGCAGGGCATAGAGCGGACCTGAAGTGGATCATTAATTTCGAATTTGGAAATGCAAGATTTTTTCTTTTCTCCTTCTTCCTTTCTTTCTTTTTATTTGAAGATGAGAGGAAGGAACACATTCGGATATTTTTTTTTACTCTTAATAGCCCTCTGCAAGACCGCCCTATCCCTTGGTGAGGACAATGCAGCCTTTGGCATTTGCCAAGAGAAAAATCTTTGGGTAATCTCACCAGAAAGTGTTGGTTAACCACTACACAAACCATCCCGTTACTTCGTTAAGAATTATGTAAAATATTACACATTAATATACACGACGGCTTGGGAAATATCTTCTAAATTCATATGTAAATGTAAAATAATATATATCATAGTTTTGGGTAAGGCCCTGTTTACACGCGGTTTCAATCGCGCGTAAACCGCGGTGGTACCGCACAGTCAAGGAAAAACTGCGCGGTTGTATGTAAACGCCTCCACTGACTTACACTGTAATTGAACCGCGGCGGTTGAACCCGGTAGTATAAACAAGGACTTACAGAATCGTACACAAGTGATTTCATTGTTTTGTTTCGTTTTTTTTTTTTTTTTCTCGTGACGATTTACAAATACAAGTGTCCATCGTCGTTGTTATTACCATATATCAAGTCTCAAGAAAGTATTTCCTTAATTGTACAATAACAAAACAAAAATACCCACACGAGAGGTACACCCCCACACCAATACCAGACTCGGAGTAATAATCAGATGATAAACAAAAAATAAACAAATAATAAACAAAGATAGAAACAGATAAGCCCATAGTTAAGTCAACAAACGAACACACGCATCAATAAACATATTCCTTGAGAGTGGCTCTTTATATGATTTCGTTCCGACAGCCTCCAGGCGGCCGAGGGAGTTTTTTTTTTTTTTTTTTAACTCGAATTTCATAAATTTTGGGCCGCACGGTAGCGCAACGGATACCGTGTCGAACTCATGAGCTGGTGGTCGTGAGTTCGATTCCCGGGACCGACTAGGAGCTTCCTGCGCTGGTTCCCGACAGCACTGGCCAGGCGGGGAGGCGACCCAAACATCGTCCTTAAAAAAAAAAAAAAAAAAAAAAAAAAAAAAATCGTCTTTAAAAGAAAATACAAAAAGAAAAGAAAACTTCCCACTGTGTCACTGTGGTCGCATAATCGGGAAGTTCACCCACTCCGCGGTTGTCAAAGGGTTTTTCTTTCTACTCGTAGATCCTATCTACGCCCTCGCAGCTTGAGGCGAGGTGTTTTTCTACCTACTCCTAGATCTTATCTATACATTCACAGCTTGAGGCCACGGTTTCTTGCCTAGTTACTAGTTGTTTTGTCTCATCTAGTTATTTCTCGTCTGTTTTTTTTAGTGTTTTATTTATTCATTTTTGTAACTTTTCCTTGAAGTTCCCTTTTTTTCTCTCTCGTCGCGTTACTATTCTTACTCGTCTACTTTTCTGTTTTTAGTCTCATTTCATTCACTTAGTAATTCATCTACTTCCTTTTTCATTATAATCTACTACTCATTTTTGCCTTTTTCGATTTTTGTCACATTCCCATTTTTTACTTCTTTTGTTTCTCTCTGTTAGCCAAACGACAACGACCAAATCAGAAGACACGAAAGATCATATTTTGGCTTACGCCAATCGGTTTCATTCAGGTGAAAAGATCCTCTACCAAGTGGAGGCTCAAGACCAAGAGGTTTTGTTCAACTAAGAAAAGCCCCCAAACTCTAAAAGGGTCAGAATCTATTCCGCAGACAACACAGCTTCTTTGTTACGGCATTTATGGCATTAGATTCTATTACATCAGGTTCCATCCCATTAACCACTACTTACGTCTCTTAAGAAAAGGACTTAATCTCATGGCTCAGTCTTACCAAAGGTTCCGCTTGGCTGCCCACAAGTCTCTTATAAAGTCTCGCTTTCTTAAAATGACCCCATCTCTCAAGTGCAAAATGTTATCAACTTCATTATTCCCCCAAGGAATTCTCGCCTTCCTTCGTTAGCCCACTTTCCCCTCTTTCTTCTCACCCTCCTTCTTCCCTCCTCACCCTCCATCACAGAGCCCTCATCCTGTTCCTAAGAGTGGACGCTCTTCCCTCTCCGCCCCCTTCTCCCCCTCCCCCTCCTCCTCCTCCTCCTCCTCCTCCTCCTCCTCCTCCTCCTCTTCTTCTTCCCCCCAGCACCACGCCAGTTGCGCACCTCGGTGATCGCGTAACACATAAAGTCATCATCTAACCTGACGGCAGGTTTTCCATTCCCACCTTGAGGCACCTCACCCTCTCTAGCTTCTTCTAGGTCAGGGGTGTCGACAGAATTTTTTTTGTAGATTGGGGGGGGTCAAAATTAAAGATATAATATATGCAAGGTTAATAGTAGGGTTATATCAAAACACACATTTCAAATTAACCGCATAGACATATGTTTACATTATCTACACGAGTTACATCTTGACTTTCATCAGTTACACATTGATATTCTTTAATTTAAAAATCTAACGAGATTATACTAACGACCGGAAAAGTTTCAAACACATCCTGTATTTCTAGGGATGTGGGGGGGGGCAACTGCGATGACTTGCCCCCCCACCACACACACACACTCACACCGGACGCCTATGTTCTAGGTTCTTTGACTTAGTAAAAGAACTTGGACTCAATGAGATGGATCCTCTGAGCCTCACTATACCCATAGATTGCCAGTGATGGTAATTGATAGTTATCCTGCACGGTCGTTTAATCTAATACCAGTAATCTTCCTCGGTTATCAATAAAAGATTACTTTTCATAGGTAGCCCTAAGTCCCCGTGGGTTAGTATTGTTATGAATCCTATTGTTGTAAGGAGAATTGTATTTACATTTATCTCATTTGGTATCAGAGATGTTAGTGACTTCAGTAGCAAGTAAATAACAAAAATGCCTTATGTAGAATTAAGGTGGAGGCATGCTGGTTAGAATGCTACTTGCTTTTGTTACTTCGTTTGAGTGGAAACGACTTTGGTTACAATATTTTAGAACATTGCATCAACGTGTCCAACAGTTGCATAGATCTAACTTCTCTTAGTTCGTCATTTAACTTCTCACTATATGATGCAAGAGTGATTTTACATTTGGAAATATGAAAAACAAAAGATTGTAACCGAAGTTGTTTCTGATCAAACAAGTAAGTAGCATGTTAGCGAGAAATGTCTCCGTGTCCACCTCTATGACCTCACCATTTTGGCAAGATATTGCCCCCAAGGTTGGTTCGCTGGAATTCAGCGACAGTATATGCTCAGAGAGAGAGATATACGGTATAAGTATGGTATATAAGCGCAGAGATAGATATTAGCATCATATATACGCGCAGAGAGAGAACAGAAGACAAGCGAGAGAGAGAAAGGGAAAGGCGTGGGTGGATAAACAGGGGGGGGGGGTTGACGCGCGGAGCAGAAGAGCTGAGCCATAGCGTTTGAAACTCATCTGAGCGGAAAGCGAGTTATTGGGCCACAACCGCCGGCGTCGATTGAAGTGCCCAGCCTTTGGCAGTCTGCTGCCTGGGCGATCAACCACACGAAAATGCTCTACTGCTAAGCGATTTGAATCAACGTTGAAGTGACATCAAGGAGGTTAGAGAACAGGAATACTTAAAAATATATAAGTTGTTTTAAGAGGAGGTTAGATAACTGGATGATAGGTGATAATGCAAATGGAACTGCAGTCCAGGCCTTATGATCTCTTGCAGTCTTCTTTATTCCTATGTGCTTAAACAAATATGATGCATGTCACGGGAATAAAGAAAATTGCAAAAATAAATTTTTTATCAAGGAAGAAAAGCATTCGTTCAATCCGTTTATTTGACAATTTATACTAAATAGCCCCACCATGAAATACTTCCAAAGAGGGGAGGGAGATGAATATAATGCCCTAACCCTTGGGGTGAAATAATTGTTCGACTAAATCATACAACAATTAAAGCAGTTTTTAGCAAAGATACAACTTACCGGTGAAATCTAAAACTAAGAAAAGTATTGTGTTTGAGATGGTGTTTTTGGCTGGATCTGTCCGTGACAACACCGTCAATGTTGTAGAACAGTGGGCGGTGTTGGAGAGACAGAAGGTGGAGGGCACTTGGATTTTTAGGTCCATTTTTCGGTTCTGCTTCTGTAACACCCAAGCGCTTTTTTATCATAATATGTCCTTTTTCTTCTTTTTTCATTTAAGAGATGTTTTCCTACGGAATGGTTAAGTTAGGATAGGTTAGGAGCCATTTGGACAACGTAGATTAATGGCGTATCCGTGCTTGCGTGTTTCTGGAATTTTACCCAGTTTTCCTCTAAATAAAATTCCTTTGTGTTGAGGACAAAACACCTTCAAGAATGACATCTCACCCTTGACCCTGGAGCCTTGCCCTCAGCTGAATAAAATCGCCTGATGAAGACCTAAAATAAGGGACGAATTGTTACGGGTGGCGTCGAGTCCAGAGATCAATCATTCGTTGATAGACAATCGTTTCGCCTGCACGTAAGGTGCTGCGCTCTATGTGCAAACGTAGATAACTCCACAGATATGAACACTTCAACCTCTTCAGTCACAGTCAAGTTCTGTACAACTTTCGGGCGTTTTAAATCTGAGATTAACTGAGGCTTGTTTTTCTTTACAAGCAAATATTTGGGGGTTGCAAATCCTAAGCTTAGCCTAATCTAACCTTGATTTAATGAGCGTAACTGTTGGAACGATTTATATTTACAAACGCATTTCTGGGGTTCCTTAGCTTAGCTTAGCTTTATATGGGTTCTCTGGAATAGCTGATCTTTACAACAACCGAACTTGTGATATCTTAGGACCAACCTTATGTTAAAAAGGGCTTGAAATAATCTGAGCACCATATAAGTCCTACTATAGCGAATATGTGGGTACTGTACCAACACAATTACACTGGAAATATTTATTTTCTTATTTCACTACAATAACATGGAATGAAGTATAGGAATCGGGATGCGCATATTTTTAGTTATTTTCATATAAAGGATTCGATCTCATAGTAAATAGTGGGTTGCTGAATTGGTGAATCTTATTTTTATTATGTTTATTAAGTGTTATTCTTCTTCTTTACAGAAGACTCATCGTGAGCCTTGTACTGTGTTGCCTCATAACCCAAACTGTGGTAAGTACTAATCATTTTATAGTTACTTCAACTACACACACACACGCGCGCGCCCACGCACGCACACACACACACACACACACACACACACACACACACACACACACACACACACACACACACACACACACACACACACACACACACATGAATTTAAAAATAGTTTAGATAAAATGAGATATGAAAACGGGACTACACGAGCATAGCTCCCCTTCCCGTAAAATAAAACTAGGTAAATACACACACGCACAAGCACACGAACAAGCGCACACAACTCCATGGCGCAGTGGTAGCGATAGCGGTCGCCACTACGGCGGTTCGGGTTCGAATCCCGCCCGGGCTGAAAAAAAAATCAGTATCGCTGCGCTGGGGGTCGTTACTCCAACTCTTGTGGGCGGGGAGCTTGGTGTGTGCGTGTAAGGTCACAGCATTACCCATAGATTGGTCATATATGAGCTTTGAACTCTCTTCCGGGAGGGAAATAGCTGTCGATCACTAGTCCAACACGTGGTCCAAGACCATGGTGAATCACACACACACGTGTATTCACTTGGTCTTTTTTTCACTTGGTCTTTGGATCACGTGTTGGACTCGTGATCGACAGCTATTTCCCTCCTGGAAGAGAGCTCAGAGCTCGTAGGTCCGATCTATGGGTAATGCTATGACCTTGCACACACACACACACCCAACTCCCCGCCCACGAGAGTTGGAGTAACACCCCTCAGCGCTGCGATACTGATATTATTTCAGCCCCGGGCGAGAGTCGAACCCGGACCTCCGTAGTGGCAGGCCAGAGCTCTAACCACAGCGCCATGTGTCTGTGTGTGTGTGTGTGTGTGTGTGTGTGTGTGTGTGTGTGTGTGTGTGTGTGTGTGTGTGTGTGTGTGTGTGTGTGTGTGTGTGTGTGTGTGTGTGTGTGTGTGTGTGTGTGTGTGTGTGTGTGTGTGTGTGTGTGTGTGTGTGCATGAAAACACGAACATTGTTAAATATATGTAAAGAAACCTTTGCACGAAAGGTGTAGCGTCTCGTCTGAATTTTTGAACCTCTACAACCTTTTTGCACGAACTGTTGACACGCAAAACGCTTCCCACGCCTGGTGAAACAATGAAATGCTTTCGTAATTGCTAAAAGGCCTAGTACCACCGGAAGGGTTAAGAATTCTCAGTGTGGACGGGGTTAAGGGGTTCTACTAACTGAATAAAATTGCCCGGTGAGTGACAACCAGATGAAGGACGAAAGTGTCGTTAAATGGTGCTGAACAAATTAAGAATTAATTGAACAAACGCATGAATGAATAAAAAGATAAATACACAGATTAACAAATAAATAGAAACATAGATGAGTGAACGAATAACTAAGTAAATAAACAATAAAATTACCAATAAAATTAACTATTTAACTAATGAATAGATGAGTAATACACAGCTCGGTAAATATCAATAAAATTAACTATTCAACTAATAAATAGATGAGTAATACACAGCTCGGTAAATAAATAAATACTCGTAGGTAAGTAAATATGTGTGTGAATTAATAAATAGATAAATACTCAGTAGATGAATAGATGAATAAGTGAATAAACATAGATAAATGAATAGATCACTAAATGATGAACTAATAAATAGAAAAATGAATAAGTGTGTAGATACCTAAATGAAGAAATAAATAGATGAAGTAATAAATGGAAATATTAATATAAGAAAGAATGGATAAGTAAATGAATAAATGCAGTAAACAGATAAATAAACATGAATTAATAGATAAAAAATTAACTAAATTAACAGATATATAGATAAATATATGAACTAATAAATACAGATATATAGAAGTGAATAGATACATAGGCAAGCGAATAGATAGAAAATTAGATCAACAAGGAAACTCCTTAGGTAGATGTGAAGTTCCCCCCCCCACTCCCCTCCCCCTCCGGGTCTCCTCTCGCTTCCCCTCAGCATCTTGGTCCCCCCCTCCCCCCAACAACAACTCCCGTGTTTCGCCTTCCTCCCCTCTTCCCCTCCCCTCTCCCCCTCCCTCTCTCCCCTTCCTTCCCCTTCCCCGACCCCCTGCAGGCTCTAACCAGGGACGGAAATGGTTCTGAGGGACTTTGCATACGTCAGAGTTCAGATTCAGACATCAACACGATGCTGCCCATCAGGAGGTCGTTTGAAAAAAAAAATAGTAGTAGTTAGTAGTAGTAGTAGTAGTAATGATAATAGAAATTGTAATGATGATATATAATAATAATAGTAATAACAAGAATAATAGTAATAGTAAAAACAACAATTACAATAATAACAACAATGATATTAATGATGATAATAATGATAATGATACTAACGATAACAATAATAATAATAATAACAACAACAATGATATTAATGATGATGATAATAATGATAATGATACTAACGATAACAACAATAATAATAATAATAATAATAATGATAATAATAATAATAATAATAATAACAACACCATCCGTTACTTTTCCTTCCGTTTCCTCTTTGTGATCAAATGTACCTGTTGACATCTGCCACCGTGAACCATTTGAAAACGGCTAAAGGAAATGACGTCATGTCGACATGATTTAACGTGATTCACCCATAGTGAGAATCAGTGACTGCAACCAGAACTATCAGCCGAAAATCCGAATGAATATCTTTGTAGGAACACAGAATGAATCTAAAAGAAATGGAAATAAGTTTACGTGCTTTTTTGTATTACCCTCGGCAATTGTAATTGTTATTTCGAACTGTGTTCTTCTCATTATCTGTACTTCATGTATATTGATGTATTGCCAAGTAAACTTACATTCGTAGGCCGTATTTAGGGACTAGCCTCAACACTGACCCTCCGTTCCTTTTCTAAACCCAGCCTGAGGAGCCAAGCCCACTAAAGCCCCCTATGGTTGCTCTGACGGACCCTCATTTGGCTCTGTCGTCACCCTTTTCCTGGACCTTTCCTCCCCCTCCCCCCTTCCCCTTTCCTTCCTTCATCTCCCCATACCCTCCCAACCATCACCCCTTTCGTTCATTCACACTTGCATCTTCCCTTTCCTTTTCCCGTACTTTATCGTCCTCTTCCACCCTCCCTTTCTTTTCTTATTCTTCTTCGTTCCCGTTTTCTTACTATAACCCTGAATAACTCCCGAATCCAAATCATTTCTGGCGATGTCTTCTTCATTTATTCCTTCACTGATGTATCTAGCACTTTTTTTCTTATTATTTATTCCCACCAACACGTGATAATAATAATAATAAACATAACAACATCCGTTTCTTTTCCTTCCCTGTTTCCTCTTTGTGAACAAGAAGACCACCCACCAAGACACAAGCGTACCAAACACGAGAATATTATTACACTGCAGTACACAATACTATCCTACACCCCTTCCTAGCACGCCATCACATGAACATAAACCAACAAATGCATACATCTCCCACGGACAGAGTTCGAGCATCCTTGGGGATTCTGAGACCTCCCAGTCTTTAGTGCACATAAGAACATAACAATGAAGGAGACTGCAAGAGACCATAAGGCATCCCCATCCATAGTTATCTTATCTTCTAAAACAACCAGTAATTTCAGCGCTCACTACATGGTTACTAAATCTAGTCCATTCGTTAACCACTCTATTGGTAAACTAGTTTTTGCCTATTTCTTCCTTAAACCGAAAATTGTCCAATTTAAACCCATTACTACGAGTCCTACCCTGATGCCTTAATGCGATGACCTTGCCTGCATCACCGTTGTTAAAGCACTTGACCTATTACACAAACTGGAAACTGAGATAAACAAAATTTCACACTAGAGAAATCAATTGCGACTTGGGAACCAATAGAGGATGAGAAAATCGGTTGATTATCCGTTTCCATTACATCAACCAGGCACATGCTGACGGCAGTCCACATGTATTCGATGACGGCAGTGCTCCGGTGAAGTGTGATGGTTTGGAATAAAGTTGGGTGATGATGCTGAGGTGACTGTGCAGCCCAATTCTTGACACTAGCCTGCCTTATATAGGATCATAGTACACAGAAACAGGATCACATTATATCTAGAATCGAGGATCTCTGGTTAGAGGCTTGAGAAGGTATTCGTTTTCCTACAACACACTGAGAGCCAACAACAACATTCCTTGTCATTCCCACCACTTCGTTTAATTTACCCTGTGATTTCTGGCGTTTTTATTATTATTATTATTATTTTATTATTATAATTATTATTATCTTATTATTTTATTATTATTATTATCATTATTATTATTATTATTATCATTATTATTATTATTATTATTATTATTATTACTATTACTATTATTATTATTCATTGCTCTCTAGCTGCATCCGCTTTCACCTAGTACTTGTTTCATTTCACTTCCCCATTTCTCGCCTCTCCCCCCCCCCTACACACACACTTATAGTCTCCCTCGCCTATCCTCCTTCATTTGTTTTCCCCCTTGCCTTACTTCCGGCCCTTCTCATCCCCCTCACAGTCGACACTCTTCCCACATACCTCTTTCGCATCCATTTTTTCTCCCTGTTCTTCTCTCTCTCTCTCTCTCTCTCTCTCTCTCTATATATATATATATATATATATATATATATATATATATATATATATATTGTTACGAATCTCGCTCACACTTCTGACTTGTAACATATAGAGTGAATGAATGAGTTCCCAAGACCTCCATGTCTTTGGGATATCTCAAAGAAAATTTACAAGGCCTTCTGACTCGTAACACATAGTAAGAATGAATGAATGAGTTCCCAAGACCCCATGTCTTTGTGGTGGCTCACTTGACGGTCGCCACTTGATTTTGCACTGTCATGAAAATCAAGAAAAAATGACGCACAGATAACATTTAACACTATTCATTAAAGTTATTAGGATTACATGAGTGATTACAATCAATGGGCATACAAATGAGTAAATAAGTTTCAAAACAGAATATTCCCGCTCGAAAAAAACTCTAACGGGGGTGAAAGAGAAATTAATTACCAACGAAAACACTGTCTAGGCTTCCCGCGTCACTGCCATTGACGTCACACAACACCTAAATTAAATTCTAGCTGAGTTAATTATCTTACGAATAATACGGGGAGTACAGAAGACTTACATCAGCCAGCAATCCTCCCGAGGCGACACAACCTCTACATGGCACTTCGTATCCTAAAATGAACTCTCTGACACGCCCGAAGGCGCCCTGATTACTTCTACAAAAATCCTCCGATTGGCCCATAGGATTAGTATATATGGAGAATGAACCTGATTGGCCAAGTTAGCTGAAACGTTTTGCGCCGCTCTAGGCTGACGGGAAGTGTTACGCACAACGAAGAACAAACGCCTGATTGTATCGAAACCTCTCCCCCTACGTGTTCTCTGTAATCGGACACTCACGTAATCGCAAGTGACGCCTTATCCAAAGTAATAAATCTATTTCAACCTTACATATATGGGAATATATGTGACAATATATATATACAATATATATATATATATATATATATATATATATATATATATATATATATATATATATATGAGATATTCTGTGGATGCTTCTCGCAAGAGACAAGCAGGACTCAACGTCCGTTATTTTAAATCGGGTGACAGTCGATCCAAGGTCTAAGTAAACAGGTCTAACCGCTGGAGCAGTTCTGCGCACCTTCTGACGTCTTTTGGATGCGTCCATTTTCTCTTTGTGATACACTGAAGAAAACTGTGAAACGCCAAGGAAGACAGGAACTATAATATTTTATATATTATATATCATATATATTATATATTCATATATATAGACATGAACTATAATATTTTATATATATTTTATATAATATTTGTCAGAATATAACTAATTGAGTGGAGCGGTGCGAGCGAAGGCGACGTCATTTTCGAACGACGGACCAGCTTCAACTGACAGCTATAGGACCCGCTAACCCCACTTTGAACAGCCAGGTGACGTTCACGGGCCCGCTGCGCCAACTCCCTCGAAATTCGGTCGGAAGTGGTTAGACCTTATATTCTTAGATCTTGAGTCGATCGACGACATAAACTATTACCCACTGGTCCGTATGGATGACCCTGAACTTCATGAACTCATGGTCATAAACTTATAACATCCGTCTTCTTTTTTCACAACTGTTTGTTTGTTCTGCCCCAGACTCATTTCTGGTACGCCAAGGCAAAGCATAATATTTTTCTACAATCAGAAGTGCAATATAGAGGAGACTCACATTTCCACGAAATATGGAGGTACTTTGCAACCTGGCGTGCTTATCAATCATCTTCATCGTATTGGAAAAAGAAAACAATGTTCCTGCACAGGTGTTCCCTAAGTCAGATCGTTACATAAAGTTCCAGGTTTTTATCTTCTGGCTGACGCTTAACGTTTAGTTTATTCGTTCGTTATTTGTCTATTTTTATCTATTTATCTTATTTGTTTTGTTTCTTGTTCTTTGTTTTGTTATAGTTATTATTATCATTATTATTATTATTATCATGTATTAATCAAATTATTTATTTATTTATTGTGGAGGGTTCCTTAAATATTTTTCTCATCCTGGTGACGCTTGACGTTTTGTTTATTCATTTGTTTATTTATGTATTTAGTTACTCTATCTTATCTTTTTATTCCATATTCTATATTTATTTATTTGTTTATCTATCCTTTATTTTTTTGGAGATTTAGAACCCTTTTGTACCGACAAAAGACCCTTAGGCTTAGCTCAATAAAACCGTGCGATATAACTCCGGAACAACAACACGCGAGGTTTTGTTTACATTCGCGCACGTCGAATCAGATTCCTTTTGAGAGTCCGGGATCAGGATGCGAATTCCTCTCAGGAGGATCTGATCCTCTTCATTGGCGTTTATTGCTCCAAGCTCCTTTGAGAAGCATCTAACTGTGTCAGTGAGGATTTCAAGCCTTGAGCGGGATCGATCTCGGGCATGCACTATTGCAAGCCCTTCATGCTAACCACAACACATATGATTATCACTTCTATATTTTTACCTAATTATATTTCACTGCAATTTACAATTAATAATGAACAAATAAATAAAAATCACTCATCGACCCCGTCTCTAGTTTTAAATTTACTTATATTTTTATTTGACCATATATTTATTTGTTTATATATATATATATATATATATATATATATATATATATATATATGTGTGTGTGTGTGTGTGTGTGTGTGTGTGTGTGTGTGTGTGTGTGTGTGTGTATTTACCTAGTTGTATTCT